>NW_027069873.1:264969-304768 GCF_002906115.3 Quercus suber
CATCGCTCTTATGTTTCTAATTATCTTCCATTTAGGACCCCCCCCCCCCCCCCCCCCCAACAACACACACACACACACACACACGCATGCACGCACACACAAAAACAATTAATAACCCATGTGGTAATTATAATGGCAATGTTGTAGAAGGATTGACTTAGTACGTTTATTTTATTTTTATTTTTAGAGGATGAAAAAAATACTTTTCAAATTTTATGGATTAAATTAAACCTTATTCAAAATTTTAGAGAATAAAAATATTTTTTCATCTCATAATTTTCTTTCTCTTTTTTACTCAGTAAGAATCATGAAAGCTTAAGAGGGTTCAGGTGGCTAAGGATTACGATGGTATTTTGTGCAATTGATATATGTATACTCTCATGGTGTACATGTCTCATAGAAAAGTAGAGTCTACATTGTTGGGTTAAAATGAATTGACCCATTGCAAATTAATTAATTACTCAAGTTAATTAATTAGTTAAATTACATGCAATAGCTTGGTAGCACAAACAAATCACCAAATAACTAAAAACAGTGGCAATTAAATTTGACACAGGTGATTTGTTTACGAATAGGGAAAATCATTGAGGCAAAACTCTACCAGGTGAAGTTAAGGTCACTACTCCCGAGAATCCACTATTATTAATCAAAAGTGGTTACAAGTATAAGGAATCTTACCAAACCCTTTAGCCTATTCCGAAATACCAACTTACAATTGAACTTTTACCTCAATACCTAATTGGACTTGTATTGTAGTGGTAATTTTTCCATTTAATGCATGAATCCCAGTATGTAATTAACCAATGGTGCACGGATCCAAGTACGTGACTAATTTCAACAACTTGAAGAGGTTGTTGGTTGCAAAATTTTTCAGTTCATCAAAAATGAAGATCAAGAAGCTCCTTGGTCACAAAACCATTGACGTAAAAACACAGTAGCTTATTCAGAGAAAATAATGAACTAGAGCACTTTTGCATATGGTCACTCAAAAGATCCGTGACGATTTTTTAAAATAATCTTTATATATATCTAGGGTTATGCAAAAAGAAACCCTATACAAATATTTCAGCATGGCCCAAAAATTAGATCTGGAAATTTTGATTTCTTAGATCTCGACAGATTCAACTTTTGTCGAGCTTTTATTGAGCTTTGTTCTTAAATCTCGATAGATATTGTTTTTGTCAAGGTATCTATTGAGTTTTAATGAACAACTCTTCTTCCCTTGTTTCTTGGTCAGATCTTCATGGCTTTATCTATCAAATCACTCGACTCTTAGGGGGCATTTGGTTCGCCATAATGTTACATTACACCATAATATTACATTAATGTAATCTCAATACAAGAATACAATATTACGTTGTTTAGGAAGATTATGAGATTAAGATGATGTGATATATTTTGTAATTTTAAATTATGGTAATATTAGAAAAAATAAAATAAACCAAAAAGTTTGATGTTATATCATTGTAATGTGCATCATATTAAAGATACATCACAGCAAACCAAACATCCCCTTAAGTCTTAAGTTAAGGGGATGTTAAATTATAGTTGTGCGGGTCGCAAATGAGGCCAATGGGCTCAACCCCACTTGGGCTCACAACTTATTTGTTTGTTGGGCTGAATTTCCTACTATGGGTAGTTCTACAACTAAGGACTCAATGAGATCACTTTTCTCCTTCTCGGCAACACAATCTTTCCTCCAACTCCTCTCGGACTCTCTATTTTTCTTAAATATTCTATGGCATATTCCTAGCTAGAACATATCACCTTTTTTTTTTTACGGATTGATTTTTTTTTTTTTTTTTTTAAAGAATAGTTTGAAACATACCATAAAATATTTTTACAACAATATTTTTATAACAAATTTTAAATGGTGAGTTATTATTAGTTCTTATTGTTGGGTTAAAAAAGCAATCTCATTGCTAAATTCAAATTTGAACTAACAACAATTAATTACCCATGATTTGTTGTGAAAATGTTGTTAAAATGTTGTTAAAATGTAGTGAAATTTGTTGTGAAAATGTTTTTTTTTTTTAAGAACCTATAGTGGCGTTTGACAGACGCCACTGTAGGCCTTTTTCTCTACATGCGCAAATTAAAAAATCCCAGAAAAAATGCCTATAGTGGCGTTTGACAAACGCCACTATAGATCCTACACTTACAAGGGTCTATAGTGGCGTTTGTCAAACGCCACTATAGGTCTATTATAATTATAAAAGAAATTAAACCCAGCCGAAAAAAAAAATTTAAAAAAAAGTAAAAAAAAAAAGTACCTATAGCAGCGTTTGTACCATGGGGAACGCCATTATAGGTCGGACCTATAGTGGCGTTTTTGAAAACGCTACTATAGGCCCTTAAAAACGCTGCTATAGAGTACCTATAGTAGCGTTTATATAAAACGCCATTATAGGACTTGCTAAACGCAGCTATAGGGTACCTATAGTGGCGTTTATATAAAACGCCACTATAGGGTACCTATAGTGGCGTTTTTGACAAACGCCGCTAAAAAAAACGCCACTATAGGCCAAGTTTTTTGTAGTGTGTAGAAGGATTGACTTAGTACGTTTATTTTATTTTTATTTTTAGAGGATGAAAAAAATACTTTTCAAATTTTATGGATTAAATTAAAACCTTATTCAAAATTTTAGAGAATAAAAATATTTTTTCATCTCATAATTTTCTTTCTCTTTTTTACTCAGTAAGAATCACGAAAGCTTAAGAGGGTTTAGGTGGCTAAGGGTTACAATGGTATTTTGCGCAATTGATATATGTATACTCTCATGGTGCACATGTCTCATAGAAAAGTAGAGTCTACATTGTTGGGTTAAAATGAATTGACCCATTGCAAATTAATTAATTACTCAAGTTAATTAATTAGTTAAATTACATGCAACAGCTTGGTAGCACAAACAAATCACCAAATAACTAAAAACAGTGGAAATTAAATTTGACACAGGTGATTTGTTTACGAATAGGGAAAATCATTGAGGCAAAACTCTACCAGGTGAAGTTAAGGTCACTACTCCCAAGAATCCACTATTATCAATCATAAGCGGTTACAAGTATAAGGAATCTTACCAAACCCTTTAGCCTATCCCGAAATACCAACTTATAGTTGGACTTTTACCTCAATACCTAATTGGACTTGTATTGTAGCGGTAATTTTTTCGTTTAATGCATGAATCCCAGTATGTAATTAACCAATGGTGCACGGATCCTAGTACGTGACTAATTTCAACAACTTGAAGAGGTTGTTGGTTGCAAAATTTTTCAGTTCATCAACAATGAAGATCAAGAAGCTCCTTGGTCACAAAACCATTGACGTAAAAACACAGTAGCTTATTCAGAGAAAATAATGAACTAGAGCACTTTTGCATACGGTCATTCAAAAGATCCGTGACGGTTTTTTAAAATAATCTTTATATATGTCTAGAGTTGTGCAAAAAGAAACCATATACAAATATTTCAGAATGGCCCAAAAATTAGATCTGGAAATTTTGATTTCTTAGTTCTCGACAGATTCAACTTCTGTGGAGCTTTTATTGAGCTTTGTTCTTAAATCTCGATAGATATTGTTTTTGTCAAGGTATCTATTGAGTTTTAATGAACAACTCTTCTTCCCTTGTTTCTTGGTTAGATCTTCATGGCTTTAACACTTGACTTGAATAACATGTTTTTTGAAGTTTTAAACCCAACCTAGATTTACCAAATTACAAGTAAAGTGCATTTTGTTAAAGGATTAACCAATTATATAAAATATGTCCCTAACATATATGTTATGAGGTGGATGCTATATATTTATATATATATATATTATATAATTATTAGCATAGAATAGGTGAGCATAGGTCTACTTATGATGCCATGTTGTTAAGGCTTTTCTTCTCCCAAGATCTTGATCTATCAAATCACTCGACTCTTAGGGGGCATTTGGTTCGCCATAATGTTACATTACACCATAATATTACATTAATGTAATCTCAATACAAGAATACAATATTACATTGTTTAGGAAGATGATGAGATTAAGATGATGTGATATATTTTGTAACTTTAAATTATGGTAATGTTAGAAAAAATAAAATAAACCAAAAACTTTGATGTTATATCATTGTAATGTGCATCATATTAAAGATACATCACAGCAAACTAAACATCCCCTTAAGTCTTAAGTTAAGGGGATGTTAAATTATGGTAATGTTAGAAAAAATAAAATAAACCAAAAACTTTGATGTTATATCATTGTAATGTGGATCATATTAAAGATACATCACAGCAAACCAAACATCCCCTTAAGTCTTAAGTTGCCAAGCCATGAACTAAAAAAACACACATAAGTTTGACATTTCGTAATTTTTGATAAATTATTTGTTAAGGTAAGATAACAAAATAAAAAAGTTGACTTATTTTGTAAAGCAATTTTTTTTTTTTTTTGGGGAAAGAAATTATACAAAAAGCAAAAAGATAAACACTAGTTGATTAATATGGCCAACCTGACACAACCCAGATATTAAAATTAAAAAAATAAAATAAATAAGCCTTGGGAACACAACAAATTAAAAATTACTAAGATAGTATATAGTTATCCATAAAAGGACAAGTATAAAAACACATTTTACCATTAATTTTGTCAGAAATCACACTTGTTAAGTATTAATTGGATTAACGTTTTAGATATATATAAATTATATAATCCAATTATAAGTTGAAACATGAGCAAGTTATGACAAAGTGTGGTTGTAGAAGAATTATTATAAAATGATGTTAATAATAGATATATGTGGAAGCAAGATATTGTTCTGAATAGTTATAAATCCAAGTATATCAATGATCAGCAATTCAGGGGGAAAAAAAAGGCCGAGACGAGAGAGGTGACATCTTGGACCCTTACAAGTTACAAATGCAATGCCTTGTGCTTTTAAAGTCAGGCCCACTCCTTGAAAGTGAGCAAGAGCTTATAAAAAACTGAAACGTCAAACGATCTTTTCATCCCAACGTTGTGGTTTTCAAGAGAAGCCACGACTCACTCAGGTACCCTATTTGCGAACAAATTCTCCAGAAATCTTCGTTCCATTTGCGTATTTCTCTAACAAATTTTATCCTTCACCTGAACCAAATCTGTACAACGTCTCTGTCAAACTTTCCCAAAATCAAATGGGCATAAAATCAATTATAAAATTTAAAAAAAAAAAAAAAAAGCCTTGGGAACGCAACAAATTGAAAATTACTAAGATAGTATATAGTTATCCATAAAAGGAAAAGTATAAAAACACATTTTACCATTAATTTTGTCATAAATCGCACTTGTTAAGTATTAATTGGATTAACGTTTTAGATATATATAAATTATATAATCCAATTATAAGTTGAAACATGAGCAAGTTATGACAAAGTGTGGTTGTTGAAGAATTATTATAAAATGATGTTAATAATAGATATATGTGGAAGCAAGATATTGTTCTGAATAGTTATAAATCCAAGTATATCAATGATCAGCAATTCAGGGGGAAAAAAAAAGGCCGAGACGAGAGAGGTGATATCTTGGACCCTTACAAGTTACAAATGCAATGCCTTGTGCTTTTAAAGTCAGGCCCACTCCTTGAAAGTGAGCAAGAGCTTATAAAAAACTGAAACGTCAAACGATCTTTTCATCCCAACGTTGTGGTTTTCAAGAGAAGCCACGACTCACTCAGGTACCCCATTTGCGAACAAATTCTCCAGAAATCTTCGTTCCATTTGCGTATTTCTCTAACAAATTTTATCCTTCACCTGAACCAAATCTGTACAACGTCTCTGTCAAACTTTCCCAAAATCAAATGGGCATAAAATCAATTCCAAAACGCCAGAAACTCTATCCAAAAAGAGACGCAGTGATCGATAGGTTCAGTGATCTATCCAACTCTCTTCTCTGTCACATCCTTTCGTTCCTTACAACCAAAGAGGCTGTAGCAACAAGCATTCTGTCGAGGAGGTGGAAGACCCTTTGGACTCTCGTCCCAAAACTCGACCTCGACACTGATAACATGCACCTGTCTTTGGATAAAATAGGCAAGTGCAACGAACCTATCAATATCAGCTCTACAGATGTTCTGTCCAGAGTCTTGGCTTTGCACATCGCACCCTTCATCCGAAGCTTTCGCCTCAGGTGCAACTCAGATTGTCCTCCTTTCCATTTTGACACATGGATTCGCACCGCCATAGCACGTAACGTTGAAGAACTCAAGCTGCTAATTTTTTATTCGTATGGGATACACATGGGCTTACCTTGCAGCATTTTCTATTGCCAAACATTAGTGGCTCTGGAATTAAGTGGTGGAATTGATCTTGATCCTCCTTCGTCCTTTCAGTTACCGAACCTGAAAATTCTGCGGCTCTTAGAAATTTATTATTGCAAAGACTCTTCCTGTTTTTCCAGGCTCCTCTCTGGCTGTCCAGTACTCGAAGATTTGTCATTTGAAAGAGATGGTTATGATTGTTTGTACCACTTTGAAATATCTGTTCCTACACTGAAATGTTTACATATCGCGTTTAGACCATACAGGTTCGATCTTAATGATTACACGATTGAGATAAAGGCCCCAGCTCTTGAATACTTCAAATTTGAAGGTGATCTGGGCCACATCGTTTTGCTCGAAAAACTAGACAACTTGTTTGAAGCAGATGTCTATATTTGCTCATTTGATGAGTCTGATTCTTTGGAAGAGAGTCAAAAAAGATGCTATGGAGATAGGGTTTTCAAGCTTCTTCGAGCACTAACTACCGCAAAATTCCTTTTATTATTTCCCGGTGTCACGGAGGTAAGATGCCTTTCTGTTTTATCATTTATTTTGTTCTTTTTTGAGGATGAATATTGCTTGAACTATAACAATGTGCTCCTGTTTAATTGGTTTCTTCTCCTTCTAAAATAATGGGATAAAAAGTGAGATTATAGTTTTAACACCCACTAGGTGCAACTGTAACTTGATAAATAAATAAATAAATAAAATCTAATAAAGTCTCACTTTCATGCTAATTGATACAAATTTCTAGTACAACTTTTTTTTTGTTGTTGTTGTTGTGATTATATTCTTGCCATGCAGTGCTTCGGCTTTGGTACTATATATCCATCCAAGTTCCTAAATTTAGTCCAATTGGACTTCAAACTTAACCCTTCAAACTGGCATGTGCTACAAGCCTTGCTCCTAGTGGCTCCTAATTTAGAAGTTCTTGTTGTTGATAAGGTAATTTAAAATTAAATAATATTTTTAGTTGATCTACACTTAACTTAATTACACTTATAGTCTACTGAGTCTTTTGTCCTCCAGTGTTATTATAAGAGTAAAGACAAGTTATGCTGGATGGAGCCACCGGATGATCCTGGTTATCTATCATCAAACCTTACAAGTTTTAATTTTAGAGGATTTAAAGGATTAAAACTTGAAGTGGAATTTGTAAAATATATTCTAAAGGAGGCAAGGATCTTAAAAACAATGACAATCAATGTTTCTAGTGGAGAATTGAAGGAAAGTGTTGTCGAGAAACTATCAAAGCTCCCAAGGCTGTCTAGAACATGTCTAGTTACAGTTGAATGAGGTATGTTTCTTTAAGAGTATTGAATCCCTTTTTCTCTTTGAACTAATTTTCAACGGGTAATTAGCAACTAATTTCGAGGGATGTCACAAATGTTTTATGTTTATAGGCCTCTACTGGAGGTAAAGGTAATACGTTTTTACTCTTTTCTGGTTGTTAATTACTCTTTCATGTTTTGCGACCTATAAACTATTTGATGTAGAGAGAGATAGAATGGATCAATTATCCAATGTTCTCTAATGTCCTTTCGATAGGAATTGTTTCTTGCAACAACAAATGTGAAAAACATCCATTTGAGTCTTTGACTTTCACAAGATAATTTTTGTTTGTTTTTTTATTAGGCTGGAAGTAAAGCTTTTGAAATCTCTTGATATGCCTGATTATAAGATTATTTTTGCTCACCCCATGGTTGCTTGATTGGGATAGCTGAAATGATAATAAAAAAAAAAAATTTGAATGCCTCTCTTGAAAGTGTGACCTCAAAAGTAAGCTATATGTTGGAAGAAAGGCATAAAATGTTTTATATACTCTTTAGATTTTTTTATTTTATTTTTTATTAATTTTTTTTATCAAATCATCTTCACCGGTATATAAAAGGAACCCAATGGTGTCACTTTGGCATAGCAGTTCAGTGATTTGGCAAGATGCTTCTTTTAACATGGTACCTCTATTACTAGTCTTGTCTGTGTGTCCAACTTTAGTTGCCGTTGTAACGTACGAACAAACTGAAGTAACCATAGGGGAGAAATATAGTAAGATCCTCTTCTTGGTGTAGATGAAATGATAAAGTAAAGATCCCAAAAGCAGAGGTGTCTTTTGGATCTTTTGCCTTATTACTGTTTTTGTTGATCAAATAGTTGTACACCCTTTTTTTCTTGATTCCTGGGGGGGAAAGTTTCTGGTAGTCCATGTTTTATATTATCAATTCATGTTTATAGATGGTATTTTTAGTCTAAAGATATGACCCAGTTTTAGGCTGTACAAACACTCGTGTCTGCAATGAATTTAGCTTTTGATTGCAAATTAAGTTTCTTAATGTGAAATGTTTCCATATTTAATTGTGTACTTGTTGCAGATGTAAAAGTGATTTACATTCCAACCATTGGGCAAAGAAATTCTTTCGGGCAATCAGATACCTTATGGTTGCTAGAAAAACATGGATTTTCATCATGCATGTTCAGTTCCGAAACAGTTTTAAACAAATTACTGAAAGAATTGTCGTACTTACTAGAAATACTGAGTATATGACAATGATGTTCACTGTTGGAATATATTGAAAACATACTGATGAATAACAATTCGAAATAAAACCGGTAATCAGTAGCCAACGATGGAACTCTGGTAGATGAGGAAACAATATAATTTATTTACAGCGTTAGGATTGGTGGAGGCATTTTGCTAAAATGCTAAATTTACCATCAAAATATAGCAAAAGTCAATTACATCAGTAGAGCTAAAGGCATAGTTTTTTGCTGCTGAGCTACAGTACACAGCTATCTTTGCTTGTGAACTGTAGCTCAAATGTTAAAAAAAAAAACAATATTTTATTATGTCACCATTGTAACTCAGATTATTTATTGTAGTGATTATTTTTTATTATAGTGAATATATTATTTTATTGTATTGAATGTTAAATTTTTTACACCTCCAATACAGATGCTCTAATAGTCACGTTTTAAGTCAACAATTATATTCACGGTTTAAGTCAACAATTATATTGGCATAGCCATCTCTGACTGTTTTGAATGTAGCACAAGGGCGGGTTAATTCTATAGTTAGACCTTATTTGGTGCTCAACTACAATAGCATAAGAGATATGCAACATAAGTATTTCCATTTTGTATTTCTCTTAATTGGCCTAGTGCAATTGGTGTTTCCTTCCTGATTATGAAAATTTTGGAGCTCTCTCTCTCTCTTTCTAAAGAAGAAATTGATGAAGACAAAAAGGTTAATTCATATTGTGGTGGTTTGTTCTCAACAACCTTGGGTTTTTGGGCCTAGACCCCCTAATTTACTTGTATTCTAGATTGGACTTATCCCACAATAAAAGGTCCAAGATAGGGCTGGCCCTTCTACTAGGCCTATTAGGCCATTGCCTAAGGCCCCCAAGTGGAAGGGGCCTTCCAAAATTTTGGAAAAGAAGGGATAGTAGGAAAAAAAAAAGTTTAAGATGAAATTCAAAAAATCTGACATATCCTTGTGACCAAAGAACAAAAAATCTGTTATATCCTGATAAACATTGGTACCCAAAAAATTCATTGGTCTAAACAAAATCAATTGTCTCAAAAATAACATCATTAACCTCTAGACAAATTAAAATTCAACTAGATAAAATACAAATCTGGTCTAAAAAATTAATCACAAAATAATTACAAATCAAAAATATCAAATTTCTAAAATTTGGGAAATTATTGTGCACTCCCAGAGTACCATAAATGCATACTCCTTTCTCCCATATGAATGATGGGTCACATTAATTAAATTTATGGTAGAACTCACCGTTCATGTGAGAGGGAGAGTACGTATTTATAATACTCTGGGAGTACCAAATAATGTTCCCTAAAATTTACTCATATTACTGTTTCTCTCTCTCACTTTTACTCTCTGCCTCTCTATCTCAGCTCTTGCTCTCCGCCTCTCTCATTCTTTCTTTCATTCTTTCTCTCCACTAGTCTTACTCTTAAATCCTTCTGTTGCTGGCTCAGGCTTCCTCCGATCTGATCACGTCTGAGACTCAAATATTCTCTTAGGTATAGCTTTATTCTTTCTCTGAGTTTCTCTTTCTTATTTGATTTTTCCTGCTGCATTCTGCAGATGCCATGTTTTTACTGTGGGTGGAGTCTGAGAAATTATAAGGTCCTCATGGTGGACAAGTGGCGTGGTCCACCATTCCACTAAAATACTTTCACCTGTTTAAAATTGGTCAGTCAGAATTTTTTTTAAAAATAGAAACTGATTACTGACTCAGCAATTTTAAACAAGTGGGAGTCTTTTAGTAGAATGGTGGACGAGTGACGTGGTCCACCATGAGGATGGTATAATTTCTCGTGGAGTCTTGTCTAATAAGACTTCTAGCTTGGGCCATGGGCTTACTTGAGTTCTAGCTGGGGCTGCTGGGCCTTGAAGTTTTAGTTTTAAAATCTTGCGGTTTTTTTTTTTTTATTTTTTTATTTTTTTTTATTTTTGGGTTATATGTAATAGGATCTATTTTGTTTTTTTGTGGGTGAGTTATACACTTGTACTTCTGGCTGGCTTTGGATTTTTTTTAAAATTTTAATTTTAATCTTGCATTTTTTTATATATGTATTTTTTTTTATATAGGTAATATAATGAATATGTATATATGTATTTATGTATGCAGGTTGAGATTGCTAGATACTTATTATTGTTCAGTGAAATTACAATAATACTTTTTATATACATCAGGTTATATTGCTCTACACTTGAAAGTTATTTTTTATTCCAATCATTATAAATATATTTGTTCAGAAATGTCTACTAGAAAATATGCATTTGGATATGAAAAAAAAAAAAAAATCTTGAATCTTTTCTCAAACATGATGTTTATTATGATATTGATGGTTTAGATATATTTTTAGAATTAAAATTTTTAAAAGAAATTTTACAAATAAAAGATTATACTCCAATTGATAAACTATATTATATAAAAAAGGTTAGATTCATTTCCAAATACATGCATTGCTTATCGAATTTTACTAACAATACCTGTTACAATTGCTTTTATAGAAAGAAGTTTTTCAAAATTAAAATTAATAAAATCATATCTAAGATCTACAATGTTCCAATAAAGATTAAGTAGATTAGCTATATTATCGATTGAAAATGAGATGTTAGAAGAACTTGAATACAAAAATTTAATTAGTCAATTTGCATCTCAAAAGGCAAGAAAAATAGATTTTAAATGAAATATATTATAATATAAAAATATTAAATAAATATTAATTTAATTAATACATAATTATAAAAAGACCCCATTTTAGTTCTCACTTAAGGCCCTAAAGTGTCTAAGCCGGTCTTGGTCCAAGAAATGGCTCTCAAGGTTACTAAGGGAATTAGACTGTTATTTTGGCCATAAACTTTCTTGATCTTGGCTTAATCAAGATGATGACCATACAACCGAGCTCTTCCCTAGAAATCCAAACAGGATTTCTTAATTCCCGATTGATGAGGCGTATATAACTTCGATAATGCTAATGGGAGGTCGCATTGTCCTCCCTTGGCTTCCTGGCGCATGTCCTGTTCTACCCCCTTCTTGGTCGACTGCATACTCCCTCAGATGCCCCACTTTGACTAATTGTTCTAAGTAATCCTTGAATGTCCTGCACTGCTCGGTGGTATGCCCTTTATCCCAATGATAGGTGCAATACAGATTCTGATTTCTTCTGGTTGGATCTTTGCCCATTTTACTAGGCCAGCGGAAATAAGGCTTGTGCTTAATCTTCTCTAAGATCTTGTGCACAAACTCCTTAAAAACTACGTTCACCCCTTCTACTCAGCTAACAATGTTTTGCCCCCCAACCTCTCTTCTGGGCCTTTGTTAAAAGCCCCTAGTTTGGTGTTCCTTCTGGTATTGAAATGCAGTAGGGGCCTTCCCTTTATTTGTAACCTATCGTCTTTAAGTTTCTTGTGTTCCTCTATTCACCTCATCAACTAGTGCATGTTCTCGGGTGGCTTCATAGTCAGGGAGTCCTTTAGCTCGAACTCATAAGAAAACCCCAGTTTAAAAGTGCTTGCAGCCACCTGTTCATTACCTTCTCTAATCTCATTATACAACTTCCATTATCTGGTCGTGTAGGACCAGAGAGTCTCCTCACTCCCTATCTTCATGGATAGCAGGGCATCAATGGGCTGTGGGACTCGGCTACAGGTCATAAAGCAAGCCCTAAATGCCTGGATTAACTCCCTGAAGTTGTGGACAGAGCCCTTCTATAAACCATTGAACCATCTCATCACCGTGGGACCAAGACTAGAAGGGAACACCTTGCATAGAAGCCTATCATTTTGAGAATAAAGAGCCATAAGTTGGGTGAAATGACTTACGTGCTTTACCGGGTTTGTCTTGCTATTGTAATAGGTGAACGACGGGTGAGTAAAGTGTTTTGGCATCTCGGTACACTCTATTTCCTCAAAAAAAGGTGATCGGGCTATCCTCTTGAGTGCTCGACTCATAGCATCCATAGCGGCGTTTGGACACTCATCCCTTACTCTCCTCAGTGGCATTGATCTTCTATCTTTGGATTCATTTTGCTTGTCCCTTGACAGCCGAGAATGATCCTAGTGAGATGATCTCCCTATATGCCCATTTATCGAGTTGTGATCACGGGATGACCTCTTAGGGGTCCTCGCCCCTCATCTCTAACTCTAACTGCCTAATCTGTCTTCGTAGGCTCTCAATCTCACAGTCTCGGTCACTTTGGTGTAAACCCTCGAGCACATAGAAATAGTTCTTTCTCCCCTGGATGACGTTGCATGTAAGTCCAATTGAGTCTCATGCCCATCTCAGCCACAGTACCCTCTTCTTTGCTTATACTTCATCGACCTAAGGGCCCGGGATGAGCTTTTAGAATGATTCCCACCAGACCCCACTGACTCTTCACCTAGATGTTGCCTTTCCATCTAGTACCTGCCTCCACCACCTCTAAACCTTCAGCTTAGTAGGAAATTCCCATAGACGGCCAATTGTTGTGGTCCATTCCCAACAACCTTGGACTTTTGGTCCTAGACTCCCATTTTACTTGTACTCTGAGTTGGGCTTATTCCACAATAAGAGATCCAAGAAATGGCTCTCAAGGTTACTGGGACAGTTAGATTGTTATTTTGGCCCTAAACTCTTTTGATCCTAGCTTAGCCGAGCCCTCCCCGAGAAATCCAAACAGGAATTCTTAATTCCCGAGATGTAATTTTCCTTACTACTCTCGTGTTTCACTTCCCAAAATTTTCCAACCCCGTCTTCCTTCCTCTCTTCCTCTATTTATGCCCTCTACTTAATGGATTTGTTATGATGAGAGGATATTCCCCACATCAGTGGGCCCCTTCGTATCATATCTCTGAACAAAAGGGGCCCACCTTCTATTGCTAACATGACCTCTTAGTAACTTGTGCTTGACGCCGGTTATTGTTTGACGGGTGGATTTCCCCAAGGCATTATCCCTCGTTCGCAGCATATCTTAGGGGGTACTTAGTTCATATGCTTGGCCAGGCCTATCTAAACTCGGCTAAGTGGGCTGAGATGGGCCAAGATGATTCGGTGAGCGAGCTTGCAATTTGGAGCCGGCCTAATCTTCTCAGTCCACACACATATAAAGAAATGTGTTTCGATCCCTCTACTCTTTGGATTCTTGACAAGAAAGCTACAAATAATACTTCATTACCTTCAAATGAATTCTGTTAATTGTTTATTTAAACCTTCAATTTAAAGGATCTTAAGATTGGATATTGTTGAGGTCTTTCCATTTTGTTAATATCCACGTGGCAACTTTTAATTTATTCCCTAATGACAACTAGGAAGTCACATCATCACGTTACACAAATTTGACTTAAAACATGTTCTAACTCTAGTCAATGGTGTATACTATTTTTTCACAACTATTCTTTTTTCGCAAAACTGCAATATACATCGCCTATTTTGCCCAAAAAATCATCTTAGTCCTTTAAATTTGAAGTTGGTCATTTTTGTATAGTAACTTTATGTCTATTTTTACCCAAAATCATCTTAGTCATTTATGGGCTAAGGGACTAAAATGAATTTTTATGATCACTTCAAAGTTAAAGAACTTAAATAATTTCTAGGCATATTAACCAAATTAAAATGAACAACTTCAAACTTAAAGAACTAATGATTTTTGGGTAAATTTATGAGACTAAAATAATTTTTCAGCAAAATTAGTGGGTGTAAATTACATTTTTGTCTTTAAATTTTAGAACTTGAGATAAAGGGACTTGAGGAATATGAAATACAATATATAAATTACTTGATATAAATTTGGACAAATAAAGTTGTGGGGACCCGAGGACCGAGGAAGACTAAGAATGCTATGACCATTATTCATTCATTAGGTGAAAGCACCTTAAACCCGAGGAGTGGGTTTGCCCGCGAAGAAGGTGGGAAGGGATGAAATATCTCCTGGAAGCCCGAAAGGAGAAAATGGCATTCAAGGAGAAGGTTAAGGTATTTGAAAGAAGTTTCCTGTGAAAGCCTACCTACTACCTCCGCATTAAATGACTGGCAACGGCTTTATCAGCTGCATTGATGAGGAAATGACACCTGAACAGTGGATTCATAGCTAAGCAGCCCCTTCTACCACCTTCAATAGGAGTTTAATAGGACAAGTGTCCTAAGAAGAACCTAGAAGGATACAGATGGAGGACTAAGATGCAAGAAGCATAAGAGTATATAAAGGAAGAGAACTTCCAAATGAAGGGACCAGGGAAAAAAGATCAAGGAAAAGAGATTAGAACAAGAACAGTAGGGAGAAAGAGAAAAAGGAGAGTGCATATCCTTGTGTAAGAATTTGTCTTCGGGCTGGCCTAAGGAAAGCATTAATACTACTTGATTTTCGCTTCTAACTCATTCCTTCTTACTTGAATCTTTGGACTTGAACCCGGACTTGTTTTTCCCACTCTCTTTTTAAATTCTATCTATTTAGGCAAAATTTGGTGGTACATGCCTCACTATTCTAAATGGGTTCAGGCTCCAAACTTTTGAGTCCCTACAATTGGCGTCGTTTGTGGGAAAAAAGGTTTTGTTTGAGGTCCGTTTTAGCAAGTCATGGCTAACCTAGAATAGGGAAGAATCTATTGGCTCATAGATGGAAAACCACTTCGTTAATCTGGAGCGAAGGAGAGATAGAGAACATCATTATACACCTAGTGTTATGGTAGAGTCACAACATATGGAACATATCGAAAGGAGTCATTCGAGGATTGGGAGCCATGTTTCACATGAACAGGAAACACGAGAACTGAAGCTCAAGATAGATCACCTGCGTAAGAAGCTGCGGTGGAGGGAACGTGATAGAAGAAATTCATCGCCCCCATCATAGGAATGATGCGATGAGTAAGGCTTCCCCATCGCTTTTCGCAACCGATGTTCACCATCTATAATGGAAGGTTCGATCCAATAGAACATGTGAGCCACTTCAACCAGAGAATGGCTGTTCATTCTAGCAATGAAGCCCTCGTGTGCAAAGTGTTCCCTTCCAGCCTCGGGCCTGTGGCTATGCGGTGGTTTGATGCATTGGAGGAGGGGTCAATAAGGTCCTTTGAGGAGTTGACACAAGCATTTGGCACTAGATTTGTAACGTATAGCAGAGTTCCTAAACTTTTAGACTCTTTGTTGTCTATGGCGATTAAGGAAGGTGAAACTCTTAAGACCTACTTAATCGATATTGGGAAATATTCAACAAAATAGATGGGGATTTGAAGGATGTGGTAGTAAGAACTTTTAAAGTGGGGCTTCCAATGGAGCACGAGTTGAGGAGGTTATTGATGATGAAGCTTGCTTGTAATATGCGCTAACTTATGGATTGCATTGACAAGTATAAGCGGGTAGAGGATGATCAGACCCAAGGAAAAGGCAAAGCAAAAGCTTTCCCTAAAAGAAGGGATCCTTGGGTAGGAGGATATCACAATAACCGGCCTAGGAGAGATTTTCCCAATCAGGCACCAGCAACAGGTGCTCAAATGGTCAATTCACTGTTTAAGGAGCCAATTTATCGAATATTGGAAAAGATAAAGAATGAGCCATATTTCAAATGGCCCAATAAGATGGGTGGAGACCCATTCAAGAGAAATCAAAGCCTTTACTATCATTATTATCAGGAAAAAATACATACAATTGAAGATTGTAGGACTTTGCGTGATCATCTGGGTCAGCAATTCTTGCACTAGCTTGCGGGGCAATTCGAGCAATCCAAAGCTGGGTATCAAAGGGATGGAGCTCCTCGGCTAGCCCTGGGCATAATTAATGTCATTTTCGCTAAGCCTAGGGGCGATGCTGGAACCTACTCGGGAGTTATATTTGTGGTTTCAGGTCCTGACTTGGAGGATAGGGGTCAGGCTTTTAAGAAGGCTAAGGTGGTGGCTATGCCTACTTTGGGTTTCTCAGAAGAAGATAAGGAGGGAACATTCTAGCCACACGATGATGCCTTAGTGGTAACCCTTCAGATCGGTGGATATGATGTAAAGAGGGTCCTTGTGGATCAAGGGAGTAGAGCAGAGATTATGTACTCGGATCTATATAAAGGATTAAATCTTAAGCCTGAAGATTTGGAGAAATATGATTCACCGTTGGTGGGCTTCGATGGGAGAATGGTAATCCCCCGTGGGATGATCAAGTTACCTGTGTAGGCTGGGGACGAAGAGGTGCAAGTTAATTTCATTATGGTTGAAGCCTATTCCCCTTACACGGCTATTCTAGCTAAACCGTGGCTTCACGCTATAGGGGCAGTATCATTAACCTTACATTTGAAAGTTAAGTATCCCATGCAAGGACGAGTAGGGGAATTATTTGGAAGTTAAGCAATGGGTAGGCAATGTTTGGTGGCGGCCATTACATAACCTTCCACAGATCAAGTTTTGGTGGAAGAACAGATCCCATAGCAACTACACGGTCTCGATTGAACTTGGGACCGGATCACAAAGGGTATTGTCTGAGGAGTTGGAAAGGGTTTTGATCGATCAGGACGAGGAGAAATACATTCAAGTAGGGGCTTAGTTACCACTTCTAGAGAAAACAGCATTGGTGAGGTTTTTGGAAGACAACATTGATGTGTTGGCCTGGAGTACTTATGATGTACTTGGGATTGATCTCGAGTTTATATGTCATCGGTTGAATTTGAATTCAAGCGCAGTACCACGAAGACAACCACCTCAGCGGTCCTCAAAAGAGCACGTTGAGGCAGTTAGGTTGGAGGTAAACAAACTTAAACAGGCAGGAGCAATCAAGGAAATCTTTTATCTTGAATGGTTGGCCAATAATATGGTAGTAAAGAAAAAAAAAAGGAAATGGCAGGTGTCTGTAGATTTCATGAATTTGAATAAGGTCTGTCCAAAGGATCCTTTCCTTGTTCCTAGGATTGATCAGTTAGTGGATGCAACGGTTGGACATCCTCGGATGAGTTTTTTGGATGCTTTCTAGGGGTATCATCAGATATCTTTAGCCCTATCTGACCAAGAGAATACTGCTTTCCAACTCCTACTGGCAATTATCATTACCGGTGATGCCCTTTGGCTTTAAAAATGTTGGATCCACGTATCAAAGAATGGTAACATGAATGTTTGAGTCACAGATTGGGAGGAATGTAAAGGCATATATTTATGATATGGTGATAAAGAGCAAACAAGTTACAGAATACTTGATAGACTTAGGGGAAGTGTTTTCAGTATTACAGGAACATAAACTACGCTTAAACACATCTAAGTGCTCTTTCAGGGTTAGCTCAGGAAAGTTCTTGGGCTATATGATCACGCACCGAGGAATCAAAGTCAATCCCGATCAAATTAAAGCCATCAAAAGTTTACATCCTCCTCGGAATCCAAAGGAAGTGCAGAAGTTGACAGGGATGGCAGCAGCTTTGAATAGATTTATCTCTCGGTTAGCTAAGAGGTGTCGTCCATTTTTTCAACTTCTCTATAAGTGGAAGAACTTTCAATGGACCGAGGAGTGCGTTGTAGCCTTTGAGGAGCTTAAACAGTATCTATCACATTCCTCTGTCCTTTCTCGGCCCGAGAAAGAAGAAGTGTTATATGCATACCTAGTAGTCACGGATCATGCAGTCAGCTTGGTTTTGGTCAAGAATGAGAATGGAATACAAAAACCTATCTATTATGTTAGTAAATCCTTGCATAAAGCGGAGACACGTTATTTGCCCTTGGAAAAGGCAGTGTTGACCATTATACATGCTACGAGGAAGCTTCCACATTATTTTCAAGCACATACTGTGGTGGTGCTTACTTAGCTTGCCTTACAAGCGTTATTACAAAAATCATAGTACATGGGCAGGATCGCTAAATGGGGAACCATGCTGGGGGTCTATGACGTTAGGTATATGCCTCGTACTGCCGTAAAGGGACAAGTCTTGGTGGATTTTGTTGCGGAGTTTACCGTGATTATTGTAAATGATGAGAAAGGGGTAACGGGTGTTTTGATGGTCTTAGCCTTCACTATTGCCACCTGCGAAGTGTACATGGATAGAGCAGCCAATCAAAAGAGATCAGGAGTAGGAATTGTTTTGATAACCCTTGAGAAGCTAGTAATGGAGAAATCCCTTCGTTTGGGCTTTCTAGCTACGAACAACAAACTTGAATATGATGCTTTGTTAGCTAGAATGGCAATGGTTAACAAGCTTGGGGGAGAAGTCATAAAGATGTATTCAGATTCACGACTGGTTGTAGGACATGTCAATGGTAAGTTTAAAGCTAGAGATGAACGCATGCAAGGATATCTTGTTAAGGTCAGACAAGCTCAAGCCTACTTCAAGAACTTCACTTTAAGGCAAATCTTGAGGGGACAGAACTCCCATGCAGACTCTTTAGCTATGCTGGCAACCTCTTCGGGATTATGCCTACCTCAAGTTATTATTGTTGAGGATATAGTCAATCCCAGCCTTATGGAGAAATTCTCGACCAGGGTGCATAGTATCTAAGTTGGACCAAGTTGGATGGACCTCTTGGTTACATTCTTAAAGCAAGGATTATTACCCAAAGATAAGGGTGAGGCAGAAAAGATACATAGGAAGGCCCCACATTATTGGTTATCCGAAGAACAAAAGTTGTATAAGTGTTCCCACTTGGGACCGTATCTGCTGTGTGTACATCCCGAAGCAGTGGATCCCTTGTTGGAGGAGTTGCATGAGGGAATTTGTGGGAGTCATACTGGTGGGAGGTCTTTAACCCATAGAGCCCTCACCCAGGGATACTGGTGGCCAAGTATGTAGAAAACTGCCTAGGATTATGTTAAGAAATGCGACCAATGCCAAAGGTATACTCTAAATATTCATCAATCGAGAGGGGTCTAGAACCCATTCTCCAATCCTTGGTTGTTTGCTCAATGGGGCTTGGATATAGTGGGGCCATTTTCTCAAGCTACAGGAAATCGAAGATGGCTCCTCATCGGGACAAACTATTTTACTAAGTGAGTGGAGGCCAAACCTCTTTCCAATATCAGGGATGTGGATGCTAAGAGGTTCATTTGGAGGAACATTATTACCAGATTTGGGGTCCCCCACACGTTGATCTCGAATAATGGGCTCCAATTTGACAGCAAGACCTTTAGAAGGTACTACAAGGAGTTAGGAATCAGAAATATGTATTCTACTCCTGCTTATCCGCAAGGGAATGGGCAGACTAAAGCTACAAATAAGGCCATAGTGTTTGGACTGAAGAAAAGATTAGATGATGAAAAGGAAGATGGGTGGATGAATTTCCCCACGTATTGTGGGCTTATCACACTACGCCTTGAAGATCAACTGAAGAGACTCTTTTCTTAATGACTTATGGAGCTAAAGCAGTTATCTATTGAAGCAGGGTTCCCAACCTTAAGAACTGACTAGTTCAATGTTGAGAAGAATAACCGCCTGCTTTCAACCAGTTTGGAGCTAATTGAGGAAAGAAGAGAGGTGGCTATGGTGAAAAATTACTAGCAGAGATTTAAGTAAGGGTATGACAAAGGAATAAAGTTGAGGCCATTAGCCCCGGGGGACTTAGTCTTAAGAAAAGTAGTGGGAACAGCAAAGAACCTAGCCTGGGGGAAGCTAGGCCCCAACTGGGAGGGCCCATACCAAATAACATTGGTGGTGGGTATTGGGGTGTATTACTTGGAAGATTTGGATGAAATGTGATTCAACACCTGTGGAATGTAAATAATCTATGACGTTATTATTATTAATAATATGAATTTCTGTTTGTCCATTTCTGATTTATTTTCCTATTGCTATAGTAGCCCATCAAATCGTATTAACTCTTATTTAAAGTTTGCTAAGTGTTAAATAGAACCTCGGTCTTGTTCGATTCTTTGGGTCACAAGCATTGGGTAAATGACCTTTGTTTAGAGATTGTTAAGTGTTAAACAGAATCTCGGTCTTGTTCGACTCCTTGGGTCACAAGCCTTAGGTAAATTGACATTTGTTTAGAGATTGCTAAGTGTTAAATAGAACCTCGGTCTTGTTTGACTCCTCGGGTCACAAGCCTTGGGTAAATTAACCTTTGTTTAGAGATTGCTAAGTGTTAAATAGAACCTTAGTCTTGTTCGAGTTCTCGGGTCACAAGCCTTGGGTAAATTAACCTTTGTTTAAAGATTGCTAAGTATTAAACAGAGCCTCAGTCTTGTTCGACTCCTCGGGTAACAACCCTTAGGTAAATTAACCTTTGTGTAAAAATTGCTTAAGTGTTAAACATAACCTCAATTTTGTTCAACCCCTCGGGTCACAGGCCTTGGGTAAATTAACTCTTATTGGAAGATTGCTAACTGTTTAACATAACCTCAGTCTTGTTCGACTCCTCGGGTCACGAACCTTGGGTAAATTAACCTTTAAGCAACATAAGCTTAGGATAAGTTAAACCTTATTTGAAATTTTGACTAAGTGTTAAAATATAGCTTTGAGGCACACGAGTTTTTCAAGCTTGAAAGATGCAAGGTTAAACTTAAATAAAGTTAAGAATGATTTGGCACACTCCAATTAACATTTGAAAGAGAAAGGACGCAAGTTATGTTTAGATAAATGAAAAAGGGACAAGATAAAAGTTAGATATATTCATTTGGTTCAAAAATTTGATTACATTCAAAGAAAGATGAAGGCATCAGTTAAACCTGCCCCGAATACAAAATTAGGCTATATTCTATGTCTGGTAGGATTAAACCATGACCTCTTTTTCTTTGTCTTTCTTCTTTGTCTTCAGTTGCCCAACTTCAATAACTTCCTCTGATTCCAATTCCACTATGGGAATAGGAGCTGGGTGATCTTTTTCTTTTTCAGTGTCTTCAATGGCAGGCATAGTGGCTGAAGTTGTGGACGCCGAGCTCAGGTCAGCTTAAGGTTGGACGAGGTTGGGAGCGATACGAAGAGTTGGAGGTTAGTAAACTTCGTTAGTAGCTCGAAACTCCGATTCAAAATTAACTCCAGCAACATTAAGGGTTTCATTCCAAACCTCAAGGCAAAAAGCTCGAGCCACATCCCTAAGTTAGGCTGTTAGACTCTGGGCAGTCTTGGTCATGCCCGCATCATACGCAGTTTGCTCTACCTGAGCTTTCTCAGCGTCTTTGGCTTCAAGTTGTTTTTGTTGCTACTTAGTTTTTTCTATTGCCAAAGCTAGTTGTGTTTCGGCTTTCTTCAGAGAAACCCTTGACTCTTCAACTTATTTCTCGAAGCCAGCCAAGACTAACTCAGCATTTTTGCGCCATTTTTCCACCTCGGCCAGGTGGAATAGGGTGTTCTTGAGCCTTTTTTCGAAATTAGCGTAGGCATTTTTAGATGACTCCAACTTGCCCTCAACCTCACGGGTCTTAGACAGGGTGTGGTCCACCCATTCTTAAGTAACAAAAGCTACTTGCATAGCCTGCAGGATTAGTGAATGTAAGCATCTGTAAAAGTTTTCTTTGAATTCATAAGAGTAAGAAGTTAAGTGTATACCTTGGCAAGAACCCTTTTGAGTGATAAGAACACCTCTCGCTTCCGCAAAGATTGATGCTCGTGCATGTCTTCAGGAAGAAGAAGGGCCTTTTCCAAGCATTCAGACAGAATACCAGATCTGCCCTTCTGGGGGTCCTAAAGAGTGGCGTCATCCATGAATGGATCCCCCGAGCTCAGCACAAACGTTGGGTTCTAAATGGAGGCCTTGGGACGCTGCTCTCCTTCAATACCTTTGGAGGACCCAGAACATGTACTATTTTTTTTGTTGGGCCCTCGTTATTTGGGGCTCTGTAGTGGGTGGTTGCTATGCCAAGCGAACTATTTCACCTTCCTTGGCACCTTCTGATCCCTTGCTCTTCTTTCTCTTCTTTTCGGTAGCGTCACCAGAGGACGCACGTGCGAGAGCAAGAGTTAGTGGTCGGGGGACCACAGGGACTGTGGGAGCATCACCCCCAGCGTGTGCAGTAAGTAGAGCCAATAAGTCCAGAGTTTTCTCCTCTAGAACCATGGCTTTAAGAATTCCGGATGCTTCTTGGCTAGTACTCACGAAGCAGCAGGTAAACGGGAGTGAGAGGTGGTGGGAGCAGAGTCAACGTCTTCATGATAGAAAACTTCGAACTCCTTGTCCAAATCTGCCTGAGTAGGTTTGGGTGCACGTTCCTCCGTCGTCATAAGGAATGGGTTTTTCTTAAGAGTATAAGAGTTTAGCTGCAAGGGGGGCTGGTAATTGAGTGTCCTGAGTGCCAGGCGGAGGGGGTTATTTTAAGAACCCAAGAACGACCACGTCAATTAATGCAAGTCTAGGGTCCTTCGCCCTGATCACGTGCTTGAGATTCTAAAAACGGTTGGAGATTGGATTGAACCCAAGAATTATGTGTACCACCCAAAGTTGGCCATCTTTGTGAAAGAAGATCTTAGACTTGAGGATTCGGTTGAGGTCTGTAAAGTTCACTAAACTCTTGACCAGGGCAGTGTGAAATTCATCTGCTAATGAGCACATGATACAAATCACAAGTTAATAAAATCCCTTAAAAAAAAACAACTTAGTGAGGATGAAAGCCCTAAGCTCATTTACGGTCCATGGGAACCCTACCTGGTTCCCCATCTTGGGTGGGACAATGTAATTCATCATGCCAGTCTCCTGAGGATGAGGAAGTCCTCATCCATGCCCTTATTTGACTTAGTTATACAAGAAATTAACCTAACAAAAGGGACCCTACATTTAAAATAATAACCAGTGTTCTTCCCTTTTTAACAGTTGTACACCTAGTTCACATCGTTCCAACTGAGGTTAGTCCCCATCTTTCTGTTTATCATCTCTACACAGTCGAGGACCCTAAAGAGGTTGGGGGAGCATTGGGTAGGGGACAACCTATAGTCAATAAGAAAGTCTCAAGTAACCCTACCTATAGGAATTTCCATCCCGCCTTCTATGAAGGCGATCATCGGAATCACTATTGAACTAGGAGGTCTGTTTATAACTAGCCACTCACCTAGTTCATAGTATTGGAGTTCAACACTATTAGGGATCCTATATTTAGGCCTAAAGGCAGCCATGCCTTCGGGGGTATCCACTAGCCTAGCAAATCTACCCATGGATCCTTATAGTTTAGGTTATAATGAATATATGTATAACAATAAATAAATCCCCTATGTGATATGAAGTATGAAACTAAACACACCTACAAGCAATGGAAGAACCTTTCCTCAGATTTATGCTTCAATGAAAAATTTGCTAAACAAATGAATTGGGCAAAATCAACACCAACGTCTCTCTATATAGAAATGAAAAATGAGCGATAAATTTCCCGCTCATAAATCAGAGCAAATAAGGACAGTAGGATCATCATCACACCGTAGAACGTGGGGAGACAAGTAGCCGCCTGACACCATAAATGCAAAATCGTGGATAGTAAAGCGTCAGGGACGTACAGAAGACAGGTGAAGAGGCGTCATCACGTGGGAACGTGTTTAGCACGTATTAACTGAAGTGGTACTACTAAAAACTTACTTTTAGCTTAGGGTTAATAGCAAGGTTATAAGGGGCTAATGTGGGGACCTGAGGATTGAGGAAGACTAAGAATGCTATGACCATTATTCGTTCATTAGGTGAAAGCTACTTAAACCCAAGGAGTGGGTTTGCCCGCGAAGAAGGTGGGAAGGAACGAAATATCTCCTGGAAGCCCGAGAGGAGAAAATGGCATTCAAAGAGAAGGTCAAGGTATTTGAAAGAAGTTTCCTGTTAAAGCCTACCTGTTACTTCCACATTAAATGACTGGCAACAGCTTTATCAGCTGCATTGATGAGGAAATGACACCTAAATAGTGGATTCATAGCTAAGCAGCCCCTTTTACCACCTTCAATAGGAGTTTAATGGGACAAGTGTCCTAAGGAGAACCTAGAAGGATGTAGATGGAGGACTAGAACGCAAGAAGCATAAGAGTATATAAAGGAAGAGAACTTCCAGATGAAGGGACTAGGGAAAAAAAGATCAAGGAAAAGAGATTAGAACAAGAACAGTAGGGAGAAAGAGAAAAAGGAGAGTGCATATCCTTGTGTAAGAATTTGTCTTCGGGCTGTTCTGAGGAAAACATTAATACTACTTGATTTTCGCTTCTAACTCATTCCTTCTTACTTGAATCTTCGGACTTGAACCCGGACTTGTTTTTCCCACTCTCTTTTTAAATTCTATCTGTTTAGGCAAAATTTGGTGGTACAGGCCTCACTATTCTAAGTGGGTTCAGGCCCCAAACTTTTGAGTCCCTACAGAAGTAATACAGTGGTAGAATAAGGTTAAAGTGATGTCATTCCATGTGAGATGTAGAAAAAGTTATAGAAAATAAAGTCCTCAACATTGACAATACTAATGCCGATTGAAAAGGTTATGAAATTGACAATACTAATGTCGATTTCTTTTTTAGTAATGCTATTGTCGATTCTTTAAATGAAATTGGTATTGGCCAACATTGTTATTTATTTTCCTATATTCTTTTGCATTTCGGGTAAAAGGCCAAAAACTTACGCAAAGCATATTATTTTACCAAAACCCTCATAAGATGTCAGTTCAAATTCATAATATCATAAATATTTTTATTTTAACAAATTTTGTAAAGCTCACATCATCATTTCTTGGTAAATTTATTACACTCTTCCATTGTAATCTTTAACTCAATTTACAATGTCTCACAAATTTTTTAAATGCACAACCAACCCCTAATTTCCACCCTGCCATCTAACTTGGATAGAAAATAACTCATGTGCAAATTACATTGCATTTGAGTAATTGAAGGGTATTTTAATAGTTGAAATTTTGAACCATATAAAATTTCTGTAATATCCCTTAATTCTCTTTTTATATCACTAGACCCTCTCTTCTTCCTCATGGCATATCCTTTGACAAAACGCACTTTACTTGTATTTGGGTAAATCTAAGAAGGTTTAAGATGATCATTACAAGTGGTTAAATTGAAGATATGAAGATTACTCAAGAAATGCTCAAGAAAAATGCAATCTGTAGGTCTCAATACCTCCTCGACAGAAGCTCGATCTGTCGAGATTCATTAAAGCTGGACACATATCTCGATTTATCGAGCTTATGGGATTTAGACTATAGCCAGCAACGTTTTAATTCTAAAAGGCTATTTGTTTATGAGTTTGTATAATCCTTATAGGACTAAGAAAACCCAAGGTTTGTGGGTTTGTATAATCCTTATTGGACTAGGAAAGCCCAAGGTTTGTGTAAACTTATTTGGAATAGGAGAGCCCATTAAGCTCTTATTTAAAGGAGGTGGAAAAAGAAAAACCTAACCCTAGAGAGCTTCATAAGGTTTTCCTTTTGAAACCCTAGCCTCCTCCTACAGAAGAAAGAGTTCTTGCTATGTTTCTTGTATACCTTTGGGTTCTGTAACCAAGCAAAGTCTTTTGCACCAACATTGAAAATCTTATTGGTGTTTCTATGTGAAGCTACTGCAAATCAACTACAACATTGGTTAGTCACGTGCTAAGATCCGTGTATCATTAGTTAGTCACGTACTGGGAGTCGTGCATTGAAATGAGAGATTGCCGCTACATTACAAGTCTAATTGGGTATTGGGGTAAGGATTCAATTATAGGTTGGTATAAGGTACTAGAATTCCTTTACTTGTAACCGCTTGTTTTGATAATAGTGGATTCTTGGGAGTCGTGACCTTAAGTTCACCCAGTGGGGTTTTGCGTCGGTGGTTTTCCCCATTCGTAAACAAATCATCTGTGTCAAATTTATTTTCTGCTGCACTTTAACTTGGTGATTTGTTTATGCTACCATGCTTATTGCATGTAAATTAACTTAATTAATTCACTTGGCTAATTAATTGGTTAATTTATCACAAGAGGTCAATACATTCTTGGCCTATCAATGATCAACTTCCACATTTTAACTTCTCATGACCACCAATTAGGGGTGTGTTTTTGTGTTCTATTTTGCTAAGATTGACCATCTAATCTCACACTCTTCTCGCTTTGATTAGAGAGGGTGGAATGGGATTTTGGGTGGGATGGTTGGGTATTCACATTCAATGGACCTTATTTCATGGGCAAGTGTGAATGGTGGTAAGGCTGAGTTTTGTTTGGTGACAACAAGGAGGGTGGTGATCGAGTGGCGAGTTCGATGATGATAGTTTTTGTGTTATACTACATTCGGGGGAGTTTAGCCATTTTAAATTGTGGTGGACTCCATTTGGTTAAGTGATATCGTATATTATGTGTAATATTTGATGGAATAAGAGATCTGAGGTTCAATCCTCGCTTATTCCAAAAACCGATTAGTGTCTTGGTCTGACAAGAAAGAGTTATCATCATGTGTAATGCATGTGGATAACTTCATCGTTAATGTTAATCACATTTTAGACGATATATTTTACTTTTATTTATTTATTTATTTATTTTGGCTAAAGACGATAATATATATGTTACAACAAAATTGCATAACTTTCAAATTAATGGTTAATCATGCACCCATAAAAAATGCTAATCATGCATCATAAAAGTTTGGACAAATATTGTAAACGGAGTGATTTATATTGAATAATTTATACACCTTTATTTCAAATTCTAAAATCCAAATGCAACACCTTCCTGAAGACTTCCGTGACTAATCCCATTTTAAATGGGTCAAAACAATGTATTCTTCCTCCCACAAAACCACATGCCATCCTGATATCAACTGGAGTGCAGTGTTCCCTATTACTATTTGGGCCATATGAATGACTCACAATAAAATTGTCATGGAGAACCTACCTTTTGAACCTTGTGAAATTCTCGAGAAGATCAAAGCCCTTTACATCAATCACTTCTACAGAGTTCTACTCCTTGCCATACATGACAAGGAAGTCTCAACTGAAATGCCGCCCATCCCTATAATTTCTTCAAGCTTAACACATATGGGTTAGCCCAAGGAAACTCGAGAAGAACCAATGCAAGGGGTCTCATTAGACACCATAAAGGAACATGGATCAATGATTTTTCTAGAAGCATTGGCTACACTCACTCTATGGTTGCTGAACTTTGGGGTATTTGCGATGGAATAGATGCACCATCCGTTGTTAGCATTATTATATCAGATTTCTCTATCCTTCCTCCAGTTGTATTTTGTACTAGCTTTTAGTTGATGATTCGATTCGAGTACTATGAGTGTGTTTTTGTATTCCATCTCAGATGGTCCAATATTAAAACACGCTTTTGAGTTGATTGTGATTTCAAAAATCAAGATTTGGAAATCTTACCAAATGCAAAAACAAATGAAAAAAAAAAAATCCTGATTTGAAATCTCAAACTTCATTTTGGCCCAAAAATGCTGAACCAAATGGGCACTAAAGCAACTTAAGAAATACAAAATCTAGGACACATAATATAATTTTCCTTTTTAACCAAGAAAAAAGAAAAATCCAAATACAAGTACGGCATTGGGTTAAAAGGGAAAAAAAAATTGGGGAAATTGTTTTTTGCTAAATAAAAACTTTATTGGGTAATTTGGTGTTGGTGGTATGGAAATGAATTAAGACGAAACCCAAATTTTTTTTTTTTTTTTTTTTTTATCTATATATACTATAAAACCGAAGTCTTTAAATTGGTGATGGAAATTGTGAGAACTTCAAATCCTCTGCTGCAGACTCTCATGAGGTCAACAAATAATTNAATTGTAATCATTTTTAATTATACCCGTGCATGTGCACGGGGGCTACACACTAGTATATAATAAGAGCAAGACTTAGGTACGGTACTTAAATGCTGTTCCTTAAGTTTCTTTTTTAAAATTTTGCTATGTGAATTTTTTTTCATGGGATGAAAATGTATTTTTTAGTTAGGTAGCCACATGACTGAATCTTAAGAGAGGAACCTAAGAAACATCACCTAAGGTACTGTACCTAAGTTTTGTCCATATAATAATAGGTGAATCTGAGAGAAACTCAAATTAGAGTTCCAATTTTGCGCAATGTGTCCTAAATTATTTATTCTTAAAGAGTTTTATTTCTTAATTTTAGAATCAAATATGGGACCACATCATAAATATTCATTCAAGTGAATTATTAAGTACAAAAACCAAAGAGTCTAAAATAAATAAATCGTTAAAAAAAAAAAAAAGTGCTTCACAATAATTAAAAAAAAAAAAAAGACAATTTACATTTTATACCTAATAATATCTTTACAAAATTTTGTAAAAAGTTAATAAAATATAAAAATGACTATCAATAATATTTAAATTTTATATTTTAGGAATTATATTATGCATCTTATTGTATATTTTTAAGTGTATATATGCATATGCATGGGGTTACAAGCTAGTATTCTATAAACAGAGAAACATATATCCTAACAAACTCTCTCTCTCTCTGTTTTGAAAAAAAACTATGTCTCTTAAATGACTAAGAACAGTTTTCTAGATTCGGATTCAACATGGTTCTTAAGCCAAATAGAAGACTAATTTGGTTAGGAAAATTAGGCCATCTCAAATTGCACACAACCATGCATGATGCATAAATAAAACAATGAAAGAAACGTACACAAAACACACAAACACAACTGAATAAAGATACATATAGTCTGAAGAGTCTGCAACGAAAAAGCATATACATAATAGAGTTATTATATTTATATTGGTGAATCATAAAGAACGAATTATAAACCAATGTTCCTTCAAAGCAAATCCTCCCACTTTTCAAAGGCAACACAACAATGATAAATGACCCACTACCTATTAAATTCAATAATCAATATACCAGCTTGGATCACGGTGAAGTCCCACAAAATATGCTTCAAAAATAGATATGAAAGATGAAAAAACACAGCTCTCTACCTTTTTCCTTTGCTTCCAAATCATGCAATTTGCTGTCGTTTTTTTTTTTTTTTTAATTATTGTGAAGCACTTTTTTTTTTTTTTAACGATTTATTTATTTTAGACTCTTTGGTTTTTGTACTTAATAATTCACTTGAATGAATATTTATGATGTGGTCCCATATTTGATTCTAAAATTAAGAAATAAAACTCTTTAAGAATAAATAATTTAGGACACATTGCGCAAAATTGGAACTCTAATTTGAGTTTCTCTCAGATTCACCTATTATTATATGGACAAAACTTAGGTACAGTACCTTAGGTGATGTTTCTTAGGTTCCTCTCTTAAGATTCAGTCATGTGGCTACCTAACTAAAAAATACATTTTCATCCCATGAAAAAAAATTCACATAGCAAAATTTTAAAAAAGAAACTTAAGGAACAGCATTTAAGTACCGTACCTAAGTCTTGCTCTTATTATATACTAGTGTGTAGCCCCCGTGCACATGCACGGGTATAATTAAAAATGATTACAATTATATAGTTTAAATTATACATAATATTAGCTTACAATTTTTTTTTTAAACCATACATTTCTAAAATATGTAATAGTTTCTCATTATATATATATATATAAGGTGGTACAAGCCAAACAAAACTTCTTTTTTATAGGTAAATCTTCATTCCAAAAAAGATGAAAAGGTACAGTAAAAAACCAAAGATCACAGGTAGTGTCCTAAGCCAAACAAAACTTCTATACATGATGTGTTCAAAAAATCTACCAAGCACCAAATGAGCCTATTACCATTTAATTGATGTTCGTTAAAGTTGGCCAATGTACTGTATAAGGGTAAAATATATAGGCCATTTCAAAAGAAACTCAAAATGTGCCTCCATCAGGATAGCCCAGTCATGGTAAAGCCTAAGGCTTAGAGACTCATTCATTTGGAAAAAATCCAACCAGGCCTGCCCACCATGGTTTAATCTCTGCCAAACTGCATTTTTGTTTGAGAAATAGCGATCCTTTTGTAGTGGAACATTGATTAGCCAGCTAACTTAATAGATTCAATTATTCAAATCCTCAAGAATCTCATATTGTAAAGATACAGTATAGTTCACAAATTGAGAAAATAAGCAAAGCACATTCTTAACGGAGACTTGGCAATAACAATGTTACTAAAAGAAATGAAAAGGCTAGTAATGTGCTTGAATCATTTAGCTTTTAAAATGAAAAGGCTACCATGTAAACAGTTATACTATTAAAATTAGAATTGAAGTTTAAAATGACACAAAAGCTACCATGTAAGCTTATCATGAATGTTATAACATTCAGATTCAACCACTCTATACACTTCTCCATCTAACATAAAATGGTACATGGAAAGATAAGGAATAGAACAAAGTAGTTAAATATTCTGCTTTACATAATACACAAGATTATCCCTCCAATATGAGTTGCAATGGCAACAACAACCAAACCAATAATTCAAACAATATTTAAGCTCAAGTAGGCCCTTAAAATGCTTCTCCCAATGCATTTCCTCAAACCAGGGGTGATTAATGATTATCCAGCCTTAAACTCAATAAACAGGAGATAGTGTAGTTACCCAAAAAAAAAACTCAAAAAAAGCTACACCACAGGAAGTTTCTAAAAATATATGTATGCACTCTAGAAATGAATTTGCATAACAAAGAAGACTGATAGAAATGAGAAATGCTAAATTACCAGAATCTAAATTCAGGGACGTGGAGAATGAAAGGCTTAAATTCATCAGAAACTTTCTTTGGTGACAAAAACCCGATTAAGAGATTCAAGACATAGATCCCCAAACCATAGGAAACAACATAAAATCCTTGTACATAGTAAACACGCAAAAAGGCTATCCTGACGGTGGTGCAATTCAGATTTCTTTCTTTCTCTATGCCTTATGGACTTTCTCTCTCCCTCTATCTCTCGCTCTATTTTTTTTTTTATTGAATAGTATACTCAGTGCATTTCATCCCTATAAATATAGTCACATGTTGCCATCCTAATGGCTGAATGCATTGTACTCCAACCAAGTTCTTATTGTAATCTCTTTGGATTTCACATTTAGTAGCAAAATTAAGAAAACTTAATTGATACAATAACTCACTTAGCACAAAAATTCAAAAACTTATATAAGACACGTGGCATAAAATTAGAACTCTAATTTAGAATTCTAATTTAACTTTCTCTCAGCTTCACCTATTATTAGATATATATAGATATAGACTAGTTGCAGACCCACGTGATGCATGAGAATATATAATTATTTTGTAATAGGCTATAATGTATAATTTATTCTCTAAAAATTATTGAAAATAATTTTTCTCCTTAAAAATTGAACTATTTTTAAAATTATTATCCATTTCCTTTCTATTATTTTAGGTTTTTCTTAATAACTAAATCATGAAATCAATGAAGAATAAAAAAACAAAAAGACAATGTCTATACATATCTATAATATATATAATAATGGAAGTTTTGAAAAAAAAAAAAACTTTCTTTCTTCTCTTAAAGTTCCTTAGAAATGTCTTTGGCCACTTAAGAAACTTTCATTGTCAAACTCTCATTGTCAAACTCTCATGTATCTTGGTCAATGATCCTAAACCCTGCAAGAACCAAATTCCACAGTTAGCATTATCAAAATCTGATAAAAATTTAACCCCCAATTAATCTTGTTTTGAGATTTTCTATTTCCTCGTGACCAAACCTTTGAGGTAGATTTTTTTTATTGTCTATTGGACTGTAAGATCAAATTATTATGTGCTGCACATAATAAGAAAAAGTGTGCTAAACATAATATTTGTCAAAGCCAAACAGAAATCGAGAAAGGTTCCACAACAAAAATGAACCATTGAATCAAAAAATATGAAAGCAGTAATTGGAGTATAATTACAACGTATGCTCTTTTATTGTTTCAAAACAATCATAGGTAAATACATTAAACTTTGGTTTTCTTTTCTTCCTTTTTTTACATAGAGTTAAACAAATGTCAAATGTAAGAAAACTAAAATGTCAAAGATAATCAAATTGAATGGGTAAAACACAAATATAAAATAAAAATTGTACAACATGAATATGAAGTAAGGAGTTGTTGTGGAGATTTCTAATTCATGAAAACCCTTCTCATAACTGACAAACCAATCCTAGCCACCCATAGCCCCAAAGTGATCACATTGTCGGCAACCCACAAACAAGCATATGATCCACAAACTTCAGAAATCCAATGGAAAAACCGAAGTTAGGGGAAAAGAAAAAATAAGAAGGGAAAGAACAAACCTCATAGGGACTTTCCAAATCTAATGCAACTTTGGCAACTTTTGCGGAGGTAGAGAGAGCAACTGTAAATTTATAGTGCTAAAAATAACATAGTTAATCACAGAAGTGGCAATTGAAAGGTTTGAATTTCAAAAGAGTAAAACGGTTTTGAAGGGGAAATTGAAGAATTGGAAGAAGGATAAATTAATGGTGAGTTGGATTTAATGAGTTAAAGAATGTGTAAGGTTGTTCATGGTGGGTTGGATTTAACGAGTTAGAGAATGTGTAAAGTTGCACTATTTATTTATATATTAATATTGTTTAAAAAATGAAGGAAAAAAAAGGTGACATGATTGATGATGTGGCTCAATTAGAGCGTAGCAACAATAAATGTTACGCTTTAGCTTTTAGATATATATAAGTATAGATTTCCCCATTTTCTTTTGCATGGGGTGAAAAGCCAAAAACCTATTAAAGATTGAAGGTATATTAATTAACCCAAACACTAGTATGATGTTAGTTCAAATTCATAAAATCATGTTTTTTTGTTTGAACAAAATTTGCAAAGCTTACATCGTAATTACTTGGTAAATTTAAAGAAAACATAATATTTTCTACAATAATCTTTCATTCGATTTATAATGTCTCTCAAACTTTTGAAATGCATGATTAACTCCCTAATTTGAGAAAATTGTTAGAACCCCTTTCCTTCTCCCTTATATGTGTATGTTTGTTTCTCACCAAAAAAAAAAAAAAAATTGAGAAAATTGTCAGAGCATCACCAGTGGGAATGCCAAATGGGAAATGTAAGGATTATTTGGCATTATGAGCCAAAAATCACCCAGTATTTGGACTTGTAAACATTCGGAATTGTAAAAAGTTTTACAATTGTGCTACAGTAGCATCTTATTAATAAGATGCTATTGTAGCACAATTGTATTTCTAAAAATTATTTTTTAATTGTCTCTCTCATCCTTTTTATCCGACCAACTTTCTCTCTCCTCTCTCTCTCATTATTTCTTTTATTTTCTCTATCTTCCTTCTCTCTCTCATTCTGCTTTCCTCTCTTCAGACTCAAAACCCCATAGCCACCACAGTGACCACACCATGGCCTAACCCACTGTCACCGACCATGGCAAGCCACCACCCACTCATTATTTCTCTTCTCTCTCTCGTTGCAGATTAGTGTCGTGGTGTGGAGATCGGCGTTTAGGGTTTGGCACAGAGATTGGTGTTTGGGTGTGGGGTGGAGATCGGTGTTGGGTGTGGTGATCGGTGTTGGGTGTAGAGATTGGCGTTGGGCGAGGGATGTGGAGATCATCGTTGGGCATGGGTTTTTGGCGTTTGGGTCAAATTTGGGTGGCAACGGTGGTGGCAGTGGCGACTTGAAGACTGGATCAGTGGCTGTCTGGTAGTTGTTGTGGCGGTGAGATCAGCGTGGCTGTGGGTGATTTTTTGATGGTTGGTTAAGTTTCTATTGATTTGGGTGATTTTTTGTTGTGATTTTGCTGCGTATGGGTTTGCTAGAGGTTGAGGGAGAAAGAGAGAAAAAGGAAGAGAAAAAGAGAAATAGTAAAAAATGGATTAAAAAAGAATATTTAAATAAAATGGGGAAAAAATAGAGTTTTAGAATGTTGGGTGTATTGTAAAATGGTATGGTATAATTAATAAATTGGATTTTTGGGATGGTAAAATGGAATAGGATAGCATTTCGGGATGTGGATGCTCTTACAATGTTCACCCTACAATCTAAATTGGGCGTTGAGTTGGATGGAAAATAGCACACATGCAAATCATGTGGCATCTGAGCAAATGAAGGGTATTTAAGTAATTTCATCCATGTGAAATTACTATAATGCCCTTAATTTTCTTTTCCTATCACCATTCCTTCCCGTCTTCCTCACCACTCAACATCCATTGCTTGTTAGCTTCTCATGGCCACCACCATTGACACTTATCTGACTCCAAATCACTATCCCACTTCATTGACAAAAAAATCTCTTCATAGCTATTACTCTTGAGAAACAAAAACCTAAAAAAAAAACCACTTAAAAAATAAAGCTTATGTCAACTTTGCCAATTTATTTCTTGAAAATCTAACGTCAATTTTAATGAGTTCAGATAATTAAATTGTTGGGATTTAAATCAAATACAATTTCAAACAAAAGCCCTGAAAGAATTTGGAATTTAAAAGCATATTACTTGTTGATTTAGAGAGATTGAACTCGAGGTTCCGTTTGGTTGGGTGGACTTTAAGGAGGATGAAGGGGGAAAAAAAAAAGAGAGAGAGAGAAACAAAGGATGGAAATAAATTTATTGAAATTGGAGGGATTTGTGGAAGGAAAAATGGTGGAACCCATCAAAATGTTTTATCTGGGAGAAAACTAAAGAGAAAACATAATGCCAGCCAAAGAAATTTGTCCCTCCCTCTCCATTGTCCGATCTCCATTGTGCCTGTGTTTTGTGAGTTACGTTCACATGGTTTTTTTTTTTTTTTTCAAAATTTTTTCTTTTTATTCAAACAATTGCTTTTGCATGGTGAGGTTCTTTTATATCAAATGGTGGCTTTCAATTTTTTATTTATTTATTTTATTTATAAAAGAAAACACCTCTAATTGTTATATTTAAATCAAATAAGAAAGAAAAATAAAATAATATTAATGATATGTTAATTTTTTTATAAGATGTTATTCTTTTAATTTTAATTGATAATAAGTTTTTTTTAATGATTGTTAGTAAATTATTTATTATATTATGTTATAAGGATATGAGAGTAATTTTATACAAACTTTATTTTTTATCCTCTCACTTTTTTTCTCAACCAAACAAATGAGTTTTTTTATCTCTGCATTTTTCCACCCACCAAACTTAACAAATAAGAAAGAAAACTAAATTTCTTTTATCCTCTCACTTTTTTATCATTTCCTTATTTTATATCCTCCCACTTTTCCACCCCTCCAACTAAACGGGCCCTTAGTTTGCTCTCCACTCCTTGTTTTCCTATAGGTGTCTATTTGTCTATGTGTTTTATTACTTTAAGGTCAACCCATCTAAGAACATTCGCATCAGCTCATGCAAAACTTTCTATCTATTTTAGCATAAGAACCTAGTTTTTCTATTTTACAAAATCATTTTTTGTATAGTACACAAGCCTATTAGAGTGGACATGAAGGCTTGATGACTAAAGATGGCATCCTGACCCTACATGTCAATGTCATTGAGCTATGAAGGCAACATACATCAATGAAGGGAGCCACGCCTTTAGCTTGTGCCAATAGCGTGGGCATCACTGTAAGACAAAGGGGATATGGCTTGGTACATTGTGTAGGTTATTAAGCACTACCGTGAGAGGGGATTTGGTCTCCCCCGGTCGAGTGCTGCACCATCCTCCTCATTGGCCAATATGTGCTTGGATCACACAATAGGACACATGTAGCCCTTTCCACCATTGCAGCTCTCTCTCTCTCTCTCTCTCTCTCTCCCTCCTATTGTACTTTGTACCATTCAAAGTCACTCCTCAACGCACTCTCCATGCAAGAACGACTTTCTCTCTCTTCCAGCTAAAGAACAGTACTATGCTAGTTGTCCTAGGGTTTGTGATAAGTAGTGGAATTAGGACACCTGTCTTTATACAGCTGGCCAACATGACCAAATACCACCGTTGGCTGAAATTTTTAACAATCTACCACTATTTGAGAGATACATAGCAATCTACCACCTTTTTAAAACTCGAGTTTCAAGAATTTGAGTTTCATAAAAATAGCCACCATGGTAGGACAAAACTCGAGTTCCTTGTAGTTTCTAGATCTTAACACTTTCTAGTTTCTACACTAAACATAAGGTGGAAAAAAAAAAGGAACAAAATAAACCAGAGACAACGTGAGAAAGAGAAAAAAAAAAAAAAGAATCAAGAACAAGATAAGAAGGTGAGGCTTAGCCGTTTAGAGCATCCACATCAGTGGATGCAAAATCAAGAGGGAGAGTTGTTCAGAAAAAATGGGTAGAAAGATGGGTATAAAGAGAGAGCAACAAATCAAAAAAAATGGGGGGAGAGAGAGAGAGAGAGAGCACGTATGTAAAGGGGGTAGTTGAGAGAAATAATAAAAAAATTGAGAAAATTGATTATTTAAATAAAATAGATTGTAGAATAGATGGACTGATGTGGAGTATTTTGAGAAATGGGTATGTAAAATAAAAAAGTAGGTTTTTAGTGTAAAATAGATGGGAAATTATAGCCGAACTGATGTGAATGCTCTTATGGGTTCATCATTGTCATCCTCACTGTCCGATTCCACTGTTTCAGACCCACAACTAGCTCTGTCGTCTGATTCCCAGGTGAAAAGACCAGTGAGGTGACAAGGTGGATTGGGGTTGGGTTTGAGATCTTACGTAGTAAGGTTTTTGCCTTGATTTCCTCTTTTCAAAATTATGATGCCACCAGAGGGGCATTTTTGTCAGTTGGCCTTGTTGCCACGGTAGTGGTAACGGTGGTGTTTTAGATATTATTCATATTGGCTTGGCTGCAGCGGCGATGGAATGGGAGTGTGGATTGTTTGATGCTGAGATTTAGAGAATACATTCTATCAAAATAAGGAAAGTAGAAACTGATAAGGAAGGAAAACATTTGTCTTGGAGAGGAGGATCTCGTGAAAGGGAATTGCAAAATGTGTAGTCTTAAAGTGTGGGGGTAGATGGTGAATTAATTTCTCACCTAACATCCCTAATAATTTGGTTAACAAGTGTGTGGATAGGCATTACTTGTCATTCATGCACTAATTTGAAATTTGAATTTTTTCCAACAAATTTCCTACTTTACTTGAATCTAGAGATTCATTAGGAGCTCCCAAATTCTATGTTAAAATTTTTAAAGAACTCGAGCTTAAAAAACTCAAGTTTTATATTACAATGAACTCAAATTTCACGTACTCGAGTTTCATGTGGATTTTTTAATTAAAAAATTAGATCAATAGGTGCCACCAACTCAAGTTTCAAGTGGATTTTTTAATTAAAAAATGTTAGATCAATGGGTGCCACTGTAGCGCAATTTTTAGGAACTCGATTTTTTTTTAACTCGAGTTTCATGAACTCGAGTTACAAAACAATGGTAGATTGCTAAATATTTTGCCAAATAGTGCTATATGGCAATTTTGGCCTTATACAACTAGCAACATTCCTCGTACTATAAGAGGAGAATGTTGCTGAGCATCCTAGGTATCAGAATAAAGTGAGGGAAATAGAGCAAAGAAAGATAGGGAGAAACGAAAGAAAGTCTACAAAAGTTGTGTAAAACCAGTGTTTTCCAAAAAAAAGCAATACAATCTTTTACGAGGATATGGACACCAAGTCCTTCATCCCATAGTGGTTTTTCAACATAAATCTACGGGTTTTCCACATAACTCTCTTGTCATCTCCAATCTTTCCATTCACTGCCTTTTTATCCCTTTTTGTGGCCCACAAAATCACTATTTTTAGTATATAACAAAGATGATGTTTAAATGTACTCTTAAGACTTAGAAAATACAAGCTTTCATCTTTTTTAAACTTAGCTTGCACGTACACTTTTCAAAACATTCACATCAGATTATCTATTTTACACTTCATTTCATTAAAATGTCAAATTTTCTTGATTCTTAAAATTATTTCTCTTCACACACAACAACCATCATCCACTCACATCCTTCATCCTCAAGATATATAAAATAAAGAAAGAATAAACAACTAAATACATAATGAATAGTGTTAGTATAAATTTACACAATTAGAGCACTCACATTAGTGGGTGCATTATAGAAAAAGTTGTGAAATTTATACAATATTGCTCAAAACTCACCCGTATCAGACTGTGTATTGCCTGTGTAAATATGCAAGGTAGCTACATTAATCGTGTAAATATATACAGTTACTGTAACTTTGTATTTTAATTTTTTATTATATTTTCTCTCCCCTCTCTCATCATATTCTATCTCTTCCTCTAACTCTATTCTCTGACTATCTCTTCTTGAATCCTAGCATCTCTACAAATTCATCAAAATCATCCTAAAATTAGATCTAAACTCATTAAATCCACATACAAAAATTTTGACCCCAAACTCATCAAACATATATGAATTGTTATACCTATTATACAAAAAAAAAAAGAATCATCAAACCCATATTGCACAAAAAAAGAAGAAGAAGCACCAGCAGCAGCGACGAAGAAGAAGAAGAAGAAGAAGAAGAAGAAGAACCAATAGCGACAGTTAGGCAGCAAAGAAAAAGCAGGGAAGTGGCAGTGGTGGCTGTGAAGAAGAAACAGAGCAACAACAGCAGTGGCGACACGGCTGAGAGAGAGGTGAGAGGCGAGAGAGGGGAGAAGTTGTGTCTTTGGGGTGAGAGAGGGGTGAGAGGCGACAGATTTGATCTGAGAGGAGAGAGATATTTTAAATGATAATAATAATAATAATAATGATTATTTAAATAAAATATATGGTACTTTCTTAAAAAAAATAAACGGTAGAACAGATAAACTGATGTAGGAGTTTTGGAGAGGTGAATGTGTAAAATAGAAAAAGTAAGTTCTTATGCTAAAATAAACAGAAAATTTTGCAAGGACCGATACAATTGCTCTATAATAAACATGTAAATTTATATAATTATGCATTGATTAATGTAATTAATTTTTAGATAAAATTATATAAATTTTACATATTTTTCTATTATAAACTGACTAGTGTGAATGATCTGTATAATCATTAATCCCTAACTCCCTATATTTCAAATTCTAAAATCCAAAATTCCAAATACAAAGTGACAGCAACCATAATTAAGAAAAAAAACAAAAAAAAAAAACTGAAAATGTCAAAAACCTTGTGGTATTTGGTGGTGGAGGGCCTGTTGGCATTAGGAATGACTCTCTCTCTCTCTCTCAAAAAAAAAAAAAAAAAAAAAAGGGAAAAAGAAACGGTAACTCCGGCATTCCAACCATTAGCTTCACCAAACCCTAAACCTTTG
>NW_027069873.1:305650-422584 GCF_002906115.3 Quercus suber
TCATTCTCTCTCTCTTTCATCAATCAATTCAATGGAGGGAAAAACATAAAAATTTAAAAATAAAAAATAAAAAAGAGTAATAAAAGCTTACCACCAGGAGAGGGTCTATAATAAAAAGAAAATATTTGTAACATTGCCTTTGGAATTAGTTGCAGAGTACCAGCTAAAGAAGTATACCTCATTCAACTCTAAGTAGGCATGCTGTTGAGCGCCTTGGGAACATTGATAGTTCCTCAAGAACACTTTCCTTCGACTCTCCACTAGAAACTTGAAATGTTGCTGTCTTCAAAACTCTTGCCTCCCTTAGAACATATTTCACAAGTTCAACTTCATCATTCAAACCTTTAAATCCTCTGTAATAAAAACTTGTGAGTGATGACAGATTAGCAGGATCATATTGTGGCTCCCTCCAATGTAAGTTGCTTTCAACGAAATCACAAACCTGATGACAACAAACACAGCAGATCATTAGTGTAAGTTTAGGGAAGATGAATGATCAACAGAAATACTTCGTATTAAATCAACTAACCTTAATAATAAAAAGAGTTTCTAGATTAGGAGCTTTTTGGAGCAAGTCTCGTAGCACATTCACTTCAAATATTAGTTCGACCAAATTCTGGAATGAGGAAGGATAAATATTTCCAAATTTGTGCCACTGCATGCGAGATTAAAATCTCACATCAACATCAATTTGATATAACCTAAAAGCGAGATTATAACTTCGCATTGTCCTAAGAAATTGAACTAAAGATCATAGGTTTATTGAAAAAAAAAAATAAAGCACTTATGAAGGGGATCTAACCACTATGCCACTTGGAGAAAATGGGAGGAATTCGGCGTTGTCTAGTCTCTCATAGAATTTGATGTCGCGTAGATAACCACAGTATTCGAAGTACTCAAGAGCTGGTGCGTTTATTTCGAGTTCAAAATCAGAGTGATAAAAATCATTTTCTCGGATAATTAAGCGTTTCAGCGTGGGAACACATATTTTATATTCACCCACGAAAAAGTCAGGTGTAAGTGACAAATCTTCGAGGACAGGGCAGCCAGAGAGGAGTTTCAAGAAAGAGTGTTCCTCTGAACCAATGATACTCAGCAACGACACTTGTACTAGATGCAGTATCTTTAGGCTCGGGAAATTAAAGGATAATGAAGGAGTGCCAATATCAATATCAATATGACCGATTAATTTCAGAACCACTAATGTCCTGCAAGAGAAAAAGCTTGGAGGCAATTTCAGATTTTCCACCATAGTATAAATGTCGAGATAAAGTTCTTTTACTTTACGAGCAGCGGCAGTGCGAAGCCATGCGTCGACATCGGAACCGTCCCCCAAAAATGCCATAGGAGGCGAAAAGTTTGGAGCTCTCCACATTGTTGTTGAGCCAAAACACTTGACACAACATGTGCAAACGCATCTTCAACATCATCATCATCATCATCATCATCAAGCGAAAGCTCCGAAGTGCTGATCTTGTCACTGTCGAGGTCTAGCTTTGGGACGAGAGTCCAAAGGAGCTTCCACCTGGTTGACAAAACGCTTGTGGCGATTGACTCTTTGGTTGGAAGGAAGGAGAGAACGTGGCAGAGAAGAGATTCCGGTAGACTACTGATCCTGTCGACCACTGCATCTTTTCCGGGAGAGAGTGTCTGGCTTTTTGAATTTGATTGAGTGGACGATTCGGCCATCAAAGAGGTCAAAGGTTTAGGGTTTGCTGAAGCTAATGGTTGGAATGCCGGAGTTACAGTTTCTTTTTCCCTTTTTTTTTTTTTTTTTTTTTTGAGAGAGAGAGAGAGAGTCATTCCTAATGCCAACAGGCCCTCTTTTTTTTTTTTTTTTTTTTTTTTTGTGTTTTCTTATTTTCTTTTTTGATAAGTAACTATAAATCTTTTATCATTAGCTGCTCTACTCATCTGCGTTGGTGCTTCTTGTTGAGACTATAAATCTTTTTTTGTTTTTTGATAAGTAACTATAAATCTTTTATCATTAGCTGCTCTACTCATCTGCATTGGTGCTTCTTGTTAACCCTTCTCCATCTTAACTTTGTACTCATGAGCTTTCAACATTGGACTGGCGTAGCATGTGCAACTTACAATTAACTTGTCTGAGGTACGGTTTCATTGCAATATTATGACCAGATGGCATGTGAAAAAACTATTCATCTAATCTGCTCTTAGATGGTTTCTGAGATGGATACCTTTTGACTTCAGCTTTTCCAATCCTTTCCTTTTGCATTTTCTTCCTCATCTGTATAGCTTTGGCTTCTTCTACCACCTTCTTTTTGTCAAGTCTTACCTTATTTTTACTCTGCATGACATTGTTCACCTACTTTTTATAGTTTTTAGTCTTTTTAAGCTGATGGTGGCATTAGTTGCAAGGAAGGAAAAGAAGAAATAAGGTGGTTTTCTGAAGGTTTTGCTTATGCTTCAGTTGACTTACTGAATAGAGAGAACAAAATATCTTGTAATGTCCCACCCGTATTCTGCACTTGAGTTAATTTAGGATTTTTAATGTTAAATTTCTAGTTATTTTCTAAACTGATAGTTCTGGAAGAAGAACTATAATGCTAATGGCTTCCTGCTGCCGCACAATTTACATAAAATTGCACTGGCCTTGATGTGGTCTGGAATTGCACCTTTAAGGTAATTTAATAGCTAGATTTGGAAAGTTAGAAAAAGAAATGCTGAGATAGATTTTGTTTTGTGATGATGGGTGTGACCTTTATAAAAGCCTAAGTCAGAGTTTTGCTCTCTACCTTTCATTGATATTTTACTTTCTAGATCTCTGTGATAATTGCAAACGTAGGGATTGGAATTCTCCTTACGAATTGGTAGTGGAAAAAAATTGTACAATGACCTTGGAATTCTCCTTATTTTATTTGTCGAGTTACACTACAGGGCTTCGTGGGACTTCAATCCCTTTGAATGGGTAGTCTACTGAGCATGTTTGGTTCATTGCAAAAACATCTAATCTCTTAGCTCATTTTTTTAACATAAAGAATCTTAGGAGTTTTATAATCATGCTCCTCCCATTGTCATGCCTTCCACATGCTCTCTTGAGAAGGGCTCTACTGCCAATATTGAAAACCAAATCCACTTGGCGTGAGCTTGAAGTAAAAAACCAGTTCTTAGGTATTTTGAATTTAGCAGCCTTACCGAAGGTCTATTTTCAATGCATAATAACTCCATCCGTAGTTTGCTACAAAAGCATTGTTGAAATTCTCAACTTTTGTAAAACTCTGCCCTCGTAACACTTTTGGCTTACTAGTGGACTCCCCACTTTCTTAGACATGTTAATTTTGAGCCCTTTGAGGCTTCCCACCAAAAATTATTTAAAATAGGATGCACCTTTGAGCAAGTGGCCTTTGGAGCCTGGACTCTTGATATGGCATACAAAGGGATAGAAGAGGCCATAGACCTATCACTTTTTTTTGGAAGGAAAGCATATGAATCTGAAACTAACTAGAAATTAAGTGAATTTTAGTTTAGTACTTTGTGATTAATGTTTAGTTTCTGAAATCATGTGTACCTATGGTATTTAGTAGTATAAGGATCCATTTTTGGGTTGGTCAAACACTTGTGTCTTAAATGTGTTTGGATTAAAATTTGGTTGCTGAATCTCTTGCCTTCAGGTGGCCAATGTTTGTAGCTCAGAAAATAGGTCATACTCGGGTGATTTTTGAAGAGAACTCAAAATGCTGCATTGAGGCAATTGTGATGGGAAATAGGTACCGTAGCTGATGATATTTTAACTCTCCAAGGAGATTTTGTTAATTGTAAATTTCAATGGGTGAAAAGAGATTTGAATGTAGTGTATCTCATGTACATGCAAAATGGGCCTTGGGAAACCATGTAGGTAGGTTGTTTGTTAAATAGTTGTTAGCCCTTTGTTCGTGATTCCTGGGGGGGAAAAGTTTCTAGTGATCCATGTTTAGATTATCTATTCATGTTTACAGAATTTATTTAGTAGTCTTGTTGACCCAGTTTTGGTCTCTACAGACATTCGTATTTTGAATGCATTTGGCCTTTGATTGGAAGGTGTCTAAACTAAACGCCTCAAGTTGTTCTAATGTGAAATGTTTCCATATTTAATTTTAAACTTGGTGCACTTGTAAAAGTGATTTGGATTCTACCATTTAGCGAAGAAGTACTTTTGGGCAATCAGATGAGCTTAGCTACCTTGTGGTTCCCATACACATCATATTAATAATTTATACGAGTAAAGAAAAAGCTGGATTTTTTTAGCATCATGGCATGCTTAGTTCAGTAACATTGTTAAACACAATACTGAAATAAATGTCATATTACTAAAAATAGAGTATATGACAATAATGTTAACTAGTGGAATATTGAGAACATATTGAATAACAATTCGAAATAAAAGCGGTAATTAGTAGCCAACATTGGAAGATGAGGAAGCAGTCGTGTCTTTGTAACTACTAGTCACATTTTAAGTTAACAACTACATTGGCATAGCCATCTCTGACTGTCTGGACTTGGTAGCCAAAGGGCGGGTTTTCTCTAAGAAATTCTATTTTTAGTCCCTATTTGAAGTCAACTGCCAAAGCACAAGTGATGCGGCATGCTATTTCCTTCGTGTATTTCTCTAATTGGTCTAGAGCAGTTGCTGTTTCCTTCTTGTTCATGGAAAATTTTGTTGGAGTTTCTCTTTTTTTTTTTTTTTTTTTTTTTTTTTTTTTTTAAGGATTATTATATGATCAGAAAAGTGTTTCTATGCCTCTACTCAATGGGTTTGTGACAAGAAAACTGCTTATAATAATTCGCATTAATTATGTTTATTGTTTAAGGCAAATACCTTCAATTTAAAGGAACTCAAGATTGGATATTGTTGAGGTCTTTCCTTTTGGTTCATATCAACATGGTGGCTGCTTATTTTGTTCCCTAATGACTTTAGGAAGCCACATCATCACAACAGAAGAAAAATGGGTTATAAAACATGTTCTACCAAGTCAGTTATATAATAGTTTTGTACGAGTAATAAACATGTCAGTTCAAATTCATAAAATCGTTAAGTATTTTTGTTTGAACAAAATTTGCAAAGCTTACATCATAATTACTTGGTAAATTTATGAGGCAAAGTACATTTTTCTACAATAATCTCTTATTTGATTTACAATTTCTTTCAAACTTCTGAAATGCACGACCAACTGTATAATTTGAGAAAATTGTTACAATGTTCATCCTGTCATCTAAATTGGGGGTTTAGTTGGATGGAAAATAGCACACATGCAAATCATGTGGTTTTGTGCAAATGAATGGTATTTAAGTAATTTTATATCAATATGAAATTACTATAATGCCCTTAGTTCTATTTTCCTATCACCATGCTCTCCCTTCTTCCTCACCACCTAACATTCATCTCTTGTTAGCTTCTCATGCCCACTAATGACATTAATCTGGCTCCAAATCACCATTCCACTTTATTGACAAAAAAATTTCTTCGTAGCTGTTACTCCTAAGAAACAAAAACCTATAAAAAAAAAAAAAAAAAAAATTCTTATATTGACATTGACATTGCCAATTGCCAATTTATTTCCTGAAGATCCAACCTCAATTTTAATGAGTTTAGATAATTAAATTGTTAGGATTTAAATCAAATACAATTTCAAACAAAAGCCCAAGGCAACATATGGATTTGGAGTTGGATTTGAAATCCATTGGTTTAAAATTCCTTGATTTTGAAATTCTTTGTTTGGATTTTTTTAAACAATGAAGGATTTAAAATTCATCATTTGAGATTCATTCTACATTTCAATTTTAAATAAATGAGGTAATATTGGTAATATTGATAATCCAATTGACAAGATGATGACTAAAAGTTTTTAGTCATAGCCAACTAAAAAAATATCTTGCCAGCTATTGACAACTAAAATGTGTTATGTCAACTAGAGAGGACACCCAAATGCAAGGTTTTTTTTTTTTTTTTTTCACAACATTCAAAATCTCAAACTAAAGAATTATTCTAAAGTTATTAACAACTAAAAAGTTATATATCAATAGAGACAGATTAAATATTCAAAATGTGTGTCTTTCACATAATTTCCAAAAGAACAAATTAATGAGGACTAAGCAAAAGTCAGATCCAATTCTTTTTATCATCATCATTTGAAAGACTTTTCAAAAACTTAATGTAACTTTTCAACCATTTTGAATATTTCAAGCCGCATGAGTCCAGGCACTTTTGAAACCACTGCATGTATCTCTTCACCAAAAAGTTGTGGTTGCTCTTGATTTTTCTTTGTTGTGAAGTACTCATTTAGAGATGAACAATACACTTTAAGAGAAGAACCAATTTCTAACAACTTCAACGAGTGGATCTTTCCTACTCTTTTTTCTTTGGTGAGGCTCAGTTGCAGAACTTGTTGATACAAAATGTTGACGTGGTTGTTGTGTAATGGGAGAATTCACCTCATTTTCTCCTTCCTCAGCCATAACTTCAACTATTTTGTTCATATGTTCTACACCAATGCCAGTAGTTCTATCCCTCCCACACAAGATCTCAATGTTCTCCTAATTGTCAATAACTTTGTTTTTATAAGCATCTGCTTTTCAATTTTTCTTTAAAAAAAAAAAGAAAAGAAAAAAGAAAAGAAAAAAAGATTAGCAAATTATTTTGCATAGTCTAAGCAAATCAGCTTAGTGAATGAAGCAGTCTAAGCAAATAATCTTGTCATGTTTGATTATAATTCCCAAGTCCTATTCAGTTTTCAAAGCCTGTCATACAAATAGGAAAAATCAAAGCAACTTACAAAAATTACAAAGCATTCTCATATTGCTGTGATCGTGAATGCAATGTGTGTGTGTGTGTGTGAGAGAGAGAGAGAGAGAGAGAGAGACAGAGAGAGAGAGAGAGAGAGGACACACCATTAATTGCACTAGTGAAGTTAGTAACTTCATAATCATTCAGTTGATCTTGACATCCAAAATCCCTTTCAATTGCAAACATGAAATCACTCCAGCAACCATCAACAAATCCATAAACGAAACTTCCTCTCTAAGAAAAAATGAAAAAAGAAAATTAGAAGAAAGACTTGAACTGAAGTGGCAAAGCACCACCATGAACTATTTTTTTATAATTTAATTTATTTTTTCTCTATTTTTATGGATGAAGGGGGAATAGAAAATGGATGGAATAATTAGAAAAGAAGCTACTCCTACTCACTGTAATTCTAACTAGCATGCCTTGCCAATGGAACTGTTTCTGCATGATATTCCTACTACCTCAAGTAAAACAAGCTATAAGACCCACTTTTACAAAACCAATAAACAGTACCTAAAAATATATAGCAATTAAATTCCACTAATACATTTACTGTCCATTACAAAAGGGTACACTAATTGTCTAATTGATCAACCATATAACGTAACGTTCCATTAACAACTTTTATTATTTCTAATTTTTTAGAATACAAAAGAGAACAGACTAAATCTTTGTTAAAATATGTGATGAACATTTTTAAGAGAAAAAAGTCGTAAGGGATCCTACCTTAACGTAAGCATCCCACACATGGTGATTATCCGCTGTGACAACAACCTTTTTCTTTGCTTCATCCCAAACAAGCCCGCTTTGATTTTTTATATCAGTAATCATAGCAAAATGTTGCTTCCATGCCTTTAGTCTATTTTAAACACAGTCCTTTGTCAAATTGTGAATCAATTGAGCATTTATGTATGCCACAGTAACTTGGTATGCCACCTCTTTCCAGTACCCATCCTCCCTATTTCCTTGAGCTAATTGATCATGTAAAATACTTGCTAATGCTTTGTCCATTTCCGTATCCGTATTCCATTGAATATTTTGTCTTGAATGTGATTGTGATTAAGATTGAGATTGTGATCGGGATAGGGATTGTGGTTGCTTATCTTTTCTTCCCATTTCTATTATGTTTTCAAATATGATATTTGGACCTTGGTATAATCTGTCAACATCCTAAAAGTCAATGAAAATACGTATTTAATTTAATGAATCTATCTCATTTAATAAGTTAGCATTAGAGTTCAAATCCTAGTAACAATATATTTTAGTATTTTCTATTTTTTTCTTCAAAAAATTATCTTTTTAATTTCAACTAACTAAACATGTTTTTGATTTCAAAAATACAAGAAAATTGTTTTTTCTTTATATTTCCAAAAACAAGTTTTTGAAAATAGAAAACAAAAACTGTTACCAAACATAACTTTAACATTTAGCATTCAAAAAGCCACTTATTTATTTTAACACCTCATTTTACAATACACCAAACATCAAAGATTCTATATTTTTTACCGTTTCATTTAAAATTTTTTTTATTATTTCTTTATTTTTCAATATATATTTCTTTCTCTCTCTTCCTCTCTGTCACTCTCAACCAAGCAAACTCACACTCACCTTCTCCACCCAGCAAACACATACCCACCCCATCCACCACCACTGGAAAAAAAACACCAGCCACCCGTACCCACCTGTCTATCCAACAAACTCACACACTTCCATCTCAAACCAGCAAACTCATATCCATCTCAGCCACCTCCACTTAAAAAAAAAAAAAAAAAAAATCGCTGAATACTTAAGGCGTTTCAGCGTGTTTGGTACACATAATTTTACTCACCCTCGAAAAGGTCCAGTAATTGTAAATGACAAATCTCCGAGGACAGGGCAGCCAGAAAAGAAAGAGTGTTCCTGTGATTAATGATACTCGGCAATGAAATTTCTAGTAGATGCAGTATCTTTAGGCTCGGATTAATGGTTTTTTTGAAAGTTTAGAGTGGGAGGAGAGTAGCGGGGAGAAAAGTAAAGGGAAAGAGAGTAGAGGAGAATGATTCACCTTTATTTTATTTGAATTTTTAAAAATTGATTAATTAGTCATTCTCCTTGTGTAATTTTGTTAATATAATAAGGGTAAATTAAGTATTTAGTTGGTCAATAGTTTATGTACTCTACTTCCTTTCAAATCTCTCCAATTTAGAAAACTAAAATTGGGGGTTAGAGGAAGTCTAAACCTCCAAACTCTTTCAAACTCCTCCTTTAAAAAAACTTCCAATAAGATAATTGCATTATTTCTTTCCTCTATCCTATTTCTCTTTCTTTTTGAAAGATCCAAACATGGAGTGTCGATATCAATTCAGAACCACTAATGTCCTGCAAGAGAAAAGCTCGGAGGCAATTTCAGATTTTCCTCCCTATCAGTATTAAATGTCGAGATCAAAGTTCTTTGACTTTACGAGCAGCAGCAGTGCGAAGCCATGCGTCGAGATGGGAACCGTCCACCCAAATTTCCATTGAAGGCGAAAAGTTTGGAGCTCTCCACATTCTTGTTGACCAAAACGCTTGACACAATATGTGCAAACATGACCTCACGTTCATCTTCATCATCAGCTCAAAGCTCCGAACTGTCAATCGTATAACTGTCGAGGTCTAGCTTTGGACGAGTGTCCAAAGGAGCTTCCACCTGCTTGACAAAATGCTTGTGGCGATTGAGTCTTTGGTGTGGAAGGAAGGAGAGGATGTGGCAGAGAAGAGATTCCGGTAGATTACTGATCCTGTCGACCACTTCATCTTTTCCGGTGAAAGTGTCTGGCGTTTTGATTCGGCCATCAACGTGGTGAATAGGGTTTGCTGAAGCTAATGGTTGGAACTTGGAATGATGGAGTCACAGTTTCTTTTATATATATATATATATATTTTTTTTTTTTTTGAGAGAGGGATGGATTTTTCAGTAAAGTTGAAGTAAACCATTTTTTTTTTTAAAGGCTTGCTTCTGCTCCTTCTTCTTCACACTCATAGATGATTTTTATCAAAAATGCTAAATGCTATAAATGCTAAATTTTAATGTCAAATTTTTTAAAAATACACTCTGTCGAGAAATGTTAATTTTATTACTTTTGACATATAACTACAGTGAGTTGCTATTTCTAGTAGTCCACTACCAAGATAAAAAAAAAAAAAAAAAATACTTGTTTAATAAATATGTGTGTCCCTTTTTCACTTTTCCTCTCACATGCTCCACCATTTTGAGCTTCTTTTCTTTTTTTTTTCTTTTTTTCTTTTTTTCTTTTTTTTTTTTTTTTTTTTCTGGTTCTCTCTCTCCCAGCCTATGCCTTTGCCTCCTCTATGTTTTTTTTTTTTTTTCTCGTTCTCCTTTAACCCAAGCTACGCTTCCCTTCCCTCAACCCATGCCACAAACCCATTTGTGCTTCACTACTCCCTCTGACCGAACCCACCATCACAAACATAGCCTCTTCTCTCTTCCTTTGACTGAACCCACAATCATAAACCCAAGCATTCTCTCCCTGATCGAACCCACAATCACAAACCCAACAGCTTATCTTCTTCCTCTGACCGAACCCACTCTTCTCTCCCTGACCAAACCCAAAAACGCAATCTTGAAACCCATATTCTCATCCAAAACTGAAGATTTTGGGTTTTGTGGTGTTGTCTTCGAATCTCCGATGGTGGATGTTGTTTTTTTTTGGGTTTTGTGGTGAATCTTTGTGGGTCTCCATAGATCACTGATTTGAATCTCTGTGCGTCACCGATTTTAGGTTTTGTGGATGCTATTGTTTTTTGGGTTTTGTGGTGAATCTTTATGGGTCTCTGTGGTTTTTCTAGGTTTTCTGCTTCTGCTAATGTTTGTTTGTTTGTTTGTTTGTTGTTGTTGTTGTTGTTTTTTTTTTTTTTTTTTTTANCCCCCCCAGAAAAAGGGTTCATGTAATGAATTAGGTGGTGCAATTTGATGCTGCTTAATTGCATTCAATATTGAGAAAAAAGTTTGTGCACTTTGAGGATATTGAATAGATATTGATGCTTGACTATTTTCTTAATGCACATTGTCTTTGATAAAAGTCTTTTAAGTTCAGGCACAAAGAAAATTGCTTACCTATGATGTATGATGGCTTTGTTCCATTTGACTGGATCATCATATGCCTACTTGAACGAGGCAACATATTACTATTACAGTATATGTATATTTGGTGCTCTGTAATTATGTCCACTTTGATCCAACTCATTGGATTGTGTGTGAGGGCCTATTGAATGCCTCACGGTCATTGATAAATGCTTGGGGTAGTTAATCTGTATACTAATATTACAGGCAGCTGTGGGAGAAAGGTATGATAGGCCCATGCCGAAACTGCGAAATACAAAACCTGATTCTGGCTATGAGGAAACGCCTGCCCCTCCAGGAACACTGAATGTAGCACAACTTCGCCAAATTATCCTCCTGCACCAAGGCAAGGCTGCTGACCATGAGGGACCTGTGGATATCCAACAGATTGCTGAAAAATTCCGAATTGATGTTGTGCAGGTTCAAAGGATTGTGCAGTTCCTATCCATGCCTCCAGAGGACAGCAGTAAATCAGAAAACAGTGTATGAAGATCAGTAGTTTTCACTTTATCTTACAAGCTAACAATTTTTTTTTTGAATAAGGGATGATTCTAATAGGCATTTGAAGGTTTCACGAAGTTTTTTTAACCTGAAATCCTGATTATATAGAGCATGAATCAGAAACTTCCAGCTATCAGTTTCTATTTGATCTCTAAGAAATTTTGTATGATTTTCACGTGTTTGTGTGGTGAAGGACACCATAATTTCTTGAACCTTGTTGGGACATCTGATGTTAGCCCACAAAATGAGAATTTGTAGTTTGCATTCACAATTGGGGAACCCGTTCCAGTTGCATGAGATTGTTGAACATCATATACGATACTTATTGTACGATTATTGATTAGAAGCATTCTTTATATTCTCCATCTCTATCTGTGAGTGTGTAACCAGGCGGGGGGGGGGGGGGTGGTAAATTTTTTCAGATTGGTAAATCCTATATTTGAAAGCAAAATCAGACAATAGTTTTGGACAAATATAAGTCTTCAAATAGTTCTTAAAAAAAGAAGTTTCACAAAGACAAGCACCTTGAATTAACTCACCTCACCCATCTCAAGTTTCCCTCCAGGCTTTGATCTAATTCTACCAGTCATTTGACTAAGCATGGCATCATATTTTGGATCTCGTTCTTCAAGGACATTGTCAGGATTGATTTTTGGGTTACCATCTAAAAGAAAGCAGAAATGAAACCATCAATCCACATAAAATGAATTCAGTACACAATCCTAATAATCATATACTAAGTCAAGACACATGCACGCATATATATAATCACACAAGCGCATATGGGATTGGGAGGGGGTGGGGGGGAGGGAATGACTGCACTAACAGATCAATTTCTAAGCACTTATCTGGATATTTTATTGTAAATTTCTAACGCGATTTAACATGACGCATAAAGATTCACATCTCCAAAACAATGAAGCAATACAACGGTAACTATTGATTCTTTAAGAAGCTACTTAAACATGAAACAGAATGTGTGTGCACAAATGTTAAATGTAATCATTCTTTATCCTCGATTAATATACGTGTGTGTGTGTGAGTGCATGAGCGTCCTGCCTCAAATGGCACTTCTTTCTCCTTAATAATGGGATGGAGGCTAAGGTTGTGGGTTCAAGTCCCAAAGGAACCAGGGTACGTGTTTAACTTACAAACAATATTTTATTTTTTTATTGTTGTTCCTATATACTTATAGGAAAAGTTAACGGATCCCCTAAGAGCATTGGTTTAGGAAATATTTTCAGAAACTTTTTTATGAGAAAAGAAAAAAGTAATTGATTATTTTGTCAGCTTATCAAAACTTTCCTAAAATGGTCTATTAACAAATACCCTAAAGGCATCCGCCTACTTATATACATGAATAATATAAAATTATAAATACATAGATACACATCCGTCAAACTGCTTAGCCTGTAAGGGGTGAATGTTCTTGAATTGCCCGGGCAACTAGTTCTGGGAAGTGGGGTTAGTTGTCCGTAGGTTTTACTAACTAGAGGTGAGTCCATTGGGCTCTTCTTTAAAGAAATTTTCCCTATGCTTGGCTAAGTAGAGTCCCTGAAATCAATTATAGCACAAAAATAACACACCCCATTGGAAAAAAAATGCATAAATTTTATATAACCAAATGATAATTACATTGCTAAGGCTTCGTTTGGTTGATTAGAAAATAAACTATGATTAATCACCAACTGTCCCAAAAGCTTAAGCCCATAAAAAAAGAAGAAGACAAATTTAATCACTTAGAACACTACAATTCTATCAAAAAGAAAAGAAATGAACAAAAAATACTTCTTCTTTCTTTTGAAATTCCACCACAAATCTCACAAACTCAAAGCTCAAAAAAAAAAAAAAATCCGAATTCATGAAAAACGAGAATAAAAGCTTTAGTTTTCGAAGCTCACTGACCAGCATCAATATCGACGGCCCTCGAGATCTTCGACACGTCAATGGGACCCACTACCGGTGGCTGGCGATCGATGACGGTTTTCGGCTTTGACGACGCCATTGGCTCGATATTCGGAGAAGATGCTTTGATTCTGCCAGATGCTCGACGAAATGCCTGACCCATTTTTTTCTTTCTCACAAAAAATGGTTCTTAGCTATGCTTTAACATACAGAGCTTTTTGTATGAGGAATTCTTTGATTATCAATGAAAAAACCCTAGGATTTGAGATTTTGAGGCAAGAAGAAGAAGAAGAAAAAGAAGAAGGCAATGGAGGACTGAAGCTGAGAATTATGCACTAGTGTCCCCTCTATAACTCTCTCTATTAAGCTGGAAGGAGTGACACGTGGCTTCTTGTATAGTGGGGAACGTCTATGTTTTCCTTCTTACTCGGTTGGTCTTTATGGACCCCTGAGTTCCACGCAGGGGATTTTATCTCGGTCATGTTGGTTTGTTACTTTGTTACTTTGTTACTAATGTAATTTTTTAATATATATATATATATATATATTACTGTATCATTATAATTTTTTTTTTTTTTGGGAGTTGGGCGAGAGGAAGGACTAGTGGAATCCAAATCCAAACCCAAACTACGGTGGGATGAGAGATGGGTGTCAATTGGGCCGCAGGATGAGCGTTTTGTCTTATTTTATTTGATCTTTAAAGTAAGCAAAATTTGGGAGAGACAAGAGTAGGGTAGATTAAGTACGAGACAAGTTAGAAGTATTTATCATAATAAGGTGGCTATTAGAGGGAGAGAAAAATAGATGATTTATGAATGACTAGAAAAACATATGTTTTGATATTGACAATAGAATATGTAAAAAAAAAGAAAAAGAAAAATTATAAATACAAGTCCACTATACAACACCAAATAATGCTTTAGATTTAAGCCCTGTTTGGTAGAGTTAAACAACTCATTTTCAGTTTTTAAATAACATTACATACATTTTTACACACTTTTTCACTCACACTTATTTCAGACATTATTCAAACTTCTCTACCAAATGGCCCTTAATGTCTTAAGTTTCAAAACTTGCAGTTGACACTTTAAACTTTTGAATTGCTATTATTTGGTCCCTTAAGTTATTAAACTTTCAAATTTGTACCATTTTGGGGCATTCAAATTTAAATTTTATTCTTAGTTTTAAAACAAAATGGTGTCTGTTATGATAATTAATGATCAACAGTTTTTTCTTTATTAAAAAAAAAAAAAACAGAAAAGGGATATGTAAGCAAAAAAAGGATACGTAAGTTAAGAGTAATTCTATGGTACCCCCACAAAAACGGGGTACAATACCCATTAGTAGGTAACTTGCTACACTAAGTTATTTTTTTCTTACATTTGATGGTTTCATCCTCACATTGTGTAATTCTAATATCACATGTGATAGTTCTTTTCTCGCATTTGGTGGTTCTCTTACTTTTTTCTCACATTTGATGGTTTCATTCTCACATTGTGCAATTCTAACATCATATGTGACAGTTCTTTTCTCACATTTGGTGGCTCCCTCACTTTTTTTTCCACATTTGACAGTTTCATCATCATATTGTGCAGTTTCAACATCAAATATGACAGTTCTTTTGTCACATTGGGTGGTTCCCTTACTTTTTTCTCACACTTGACGGTTTCATTCTCACATTGTGCAATTCCAACATCACATGTGACAATTCTTTTCTCACATTTGGTGATTCTCTTACTTTTTTCTCACATTTGACGGTTCTATCCTCTTATTGTGCAGTTCCAACATCACATGTGACGGTTTTTTTCTCATACTTGGTGGTTCTCTTACTTTTTTTCCTCACATTTAATGGTTCTATCTTCACATTGTGTGGTTCCAACATCACATATGACAGTTCTTTTGTCACACTGGTTGGTTTCCTTACTTTTTTCTCACATTTGAGCGTTCCATCCTCACATTGTGCAATTTCAACTTCACATGTGACAGTTCTTTTCTCACATTTGGTGTTCTCTTACTTTTTTTTTTGACAGTTTCAACCTCATATTGTGCAGTTCCAACATCACATATAACAGTTTTTTTGTCACTAGGTGGTTCCTTTACTTTTTTACACTTATATTTCATCCTCATATTGTGCAGTTCCAATATCACATGTGACAATTCTTTTCTCACATTTGGTGATTCCCTTACTTTTTTTTCACATTTGTCGGTTCTATTATCACATTATGCAATTCCAACATCACATTTAACAGTTATTTTAATATAATAAATTATAAATGAACATTAACATAATCTTCTTATTTGTTTAATTATTATATCATTNATTAATTGAGAGAGAGAGAGAGAGAGGGGGGGGGGGGGGGATTGATTATCCAATGTTCTTTGACCTACTCACAGTAGAAATTGTTTCTTGTGATATCCATTTTGCAAAACATCCATTTGACCTTCATACCATTAGTGGTTGTTTTTGAATTAGGCTAAAACTTTGATAGAGGAATGTTCATACATAAGCTTTTGTTACCTCTTTCTAGTTTATAAGCCTGAATTTTTAGATTCTAGGCACAGTCATTTTGTTGGGTAACCAGCGACAATTGAAATAAAAAAACAGTTGAATGTAAATCTTGAAAGTATTATGTGTGGATGAAAGATTTAGAATGTTTGATTTACTCTTTCACAAGCTTACTTTTTACCAAATCATTTGTGCCAGTACATATCTCATACATTTTGCTTTGGCATAACAGGTCAGTGTTTGGCTACATCTACATGGCACCTCCTTTCATGTCTATTTGTCCAGCTTTGTTTGCCTTTGTATAATGTTGTACATAAGCACAACTGCAGTACCCAATATACTTCCATTAGGGTGAGATATAGTAAGATGCACTTCTTACTGTAAAAAAAACTGATAGAGTAAGATCTTGAAGGTAAATGTCTTTGGTTGGTTTTTGGCTTACTAATGGTTGTATTTATTAAATATTTGTAAGTCCTTTGTCTTTTAATTGTGTTATTGTTTCTTGAGGGAAACCTTTTTGAGATTCATGTTTAGTTTATCAATTTATTCATGAAATAGTATTTAGTACTAGTAGTCCAAGAACCCAATTTTGGTTTGCACAAAACACCCGCATCTTGAATGTGTTTGGCATTAGATTAGTAAGCTTCTGTACCAAAAAAAAAAAAAAAAAATTAGATGGATCTAATTTGAAATGAGTCTAGCATCAAGATATGTTAGATACATGCAGAACCTGTTAGTTCATCTATTGCATGACTGAAAGAAGGGATGCAAATAATGTAACCAAGTGTGTTCCTATGAGTACGTGTTTGCCCTAACTCATATTTGTTGGATATTGGCTAAACTATTTGTTGATCAACCCCTACAAATACTATAAATGTTTTATCATTAGCTGCTCATCTGCATTGGTGCTTCCTATTGGGCCCTTCTCCATCTTAACTTTATGTTCGTTCATGCCTCAAAGCCCACTAGCTCTTTAACATTGGACTGGCGCAGCATGGGCAACTTACAATTAACTTGTCTTAGGTTTGGGTTCATTACAATATTATGACCAGAAGGCATGTGAAAAACCTTTCATCTAATCTGCTCTTGGAAAGGTTCTGAGATTGATTCTTTGACTTAGCTTTAACAATCCTTTCCTTATACATTTTCTTCCACATATGTATAGCTTTGGCTTCTTCTACGACCTTTTTTTTCATCAAGTCTTATCATATTTTTAGTCTACATGACATTGTTCACCTACTCCTTATAGTTTATACTCTTGTTAAGCTGATGGCAGCATCAGTTGTGAGGTATGAAAAGACGAAATAAGGCAGTTTTCTGAAAGTTTTGCTTATGCTTCAGTTGACATGCTGAATAGAGAGAGAACAAAATAGCTTGTAATGTCTCATCCCCATTTGGCACTTCAGTGAATTTAGGATTTTTAATGTTAATTTTCTTGTTATTTTCTAAAAAGCTAGGTTTGGAAAAAGAACTATAATGCCAATGGCTTCCCGCTGCCACACAATTTACTTAAAGTTGCACCGGCCTTGATGTGGTCTGTAATTGCACCTTTAAACAGATGTAACAGCTAGTTTTGGAAAGGTAGAAAAAGAAATGCTGAGATGGCCTTTGTTTTGTTTAGATGGGTGTGACCACCTTTACATAAGCCTAAGTCAAAATTTTGCTCTCTAACTTTCAGTGATATTTTACTTCCTAGATCTTTGTGATAATTTCCAAGGTTGGGATTTGAAATCCCCATATTAATTGCTTGGAGAAAAAAAAATTGTGAAATGGCCTTGTTTCCATTTTTTATTTCATTTGTTGAGTTACAATATCAGGCTTCATGGAACTTCAATCCCTTTGAATGGGTAGTCTGATGAGCATGTTTGGTCCATTGTGAGACAACATCTAATCTCTAAGCTCATTTTTTTAACATAAAGGATCTTCTCCAAGACTTTGTTAATCACGCTCCTCCCATTGCCGTGCCTTCCACATGCTCTCTTGAGAAGGGTTCTACTGCCAATATTGAAATCCAAATTGACTTGGCAGGAACTTGTAGGAAAAAAAAAAAACCAATTCTTAGGTATTTGGAATTTAGCAGCCTGACCAAAGGTTTATTTTCAATGCGTAATACAGTACATGTGTTCTTTGCTACAAAAGCAATGTTGAAATTTTCAATTTTAGCTTTCAAATGGACTCCCACGATTTTAGACATTTTAATTTTGAGCCCTTTGCGGCTCCCCACTAAAAATTCTTTAAAGGAGGATGTACCTTCGATCAAGTGGCCTTTGGAGCTTGGACTCTTGATATACAAATGGATAGAAGAAGCCATAGCTATTAGACACTTGGACATATGATTACATAGATATTTTATAAAAATTAATTATCATATATTTTTTTTCATAAGGAAAGCATATGAATCATAAACTAATGAGAAATTAAATGAATTTTAGTTTAGTACTTCGTTATTAATGTTTAGTTTTGAATTCATGTGTACATGGTTATTACTATTTAGTAGTGTAGGGACTCAGTTTGGATTAACCCTCAGTATGAATGGGTTTTTTAGCCCAACAAGCTCAAACAATAAATTTATAGAGAGTGGGTTAAAGGTTTAGGCGCTGGCCGTCATTCATCAAGCATCAACTCTCATTTATAAAAAGATACTTAGAGTTTCTATACAACTGGGAAGAGGCTCCTCGGCCATGGGCCGAGGAGGCCTTTTGCTTCTCTTTTTTCCTCCTCCCTTTTTTACTTTACTTGCTTTTCTTATATAGTCTTCATCTTCCTATCTCCTTATTCCATCTGTTGATCATTCATTTGTCTCTCTTCTGGCCGTCCGTCTCATCAGAGGCCTTATAATACTCGAGTGGTTCACTCTGATCAACGTTGCCCTGCTAAGGGGTTATATCCCCATTAATGCGGCCAGAGGGGTTAGGTGAATGCATTAAATGCGAGGGTGACAGTTTACTTTGGGCCTGGTCTTTCCCGAAAATCACCCTTGTCAGGCTGAGGATGAGGAGGTCCTCGGCGTGGATTGGGAAAAGAGGCTTTCCCCAATTTAGCCTTGAATAGTCAGTGTTCCTCGGCATGGGCCTTGGGCCTGCTACCCGATGGGCCGAGGCTATCAGGCCCATAGGCCCCACAATAGCCTCTCAAAACCCTGCTGCATGTTCCCTCGGACGGGGAGGAGGGTTTTGATACCTGCGGGCCCTCTAGACGAGTCGCCCCACTTCGGTTCGTGTCAATGCTGGCGGCTTTTTGACTGCCCGGTGCGTGTTTTCAGCGTTTCAAGACTTAATGGGTGCCCACATTAAATTTTAGCGGCACCACGTTTCCCACTTTCAACGGTATGATCTCTTGCTTTTATGAACAAGTGGTTACATCTGGGGAACCTAAGGGGGAGTATAAGTACCTGTTTGGACTGCCTGGTTTCATCATTTTCGCGCTTACAACCATTGATGCGTATGACTTAAGTCTAGTCCAACTTGCACTCTTCCTGAAGAGAATCGCCATACTTCTGTAAGTCTTCTTTTTCTAGCGACCCCAAATTTCCTTGATTTTACTCTTCCTTTTCTTCTTTTAGAACTTTTAGTCATCTTTAGGGAATGGGTAAGTTTAAGAAGTTGGTTGAGTCTGACGAGATGATGAACAAATTCATTGTCGACTATGGAATACCCAATAATGTGAGTTTGAAGTACTGTGAAGAAAGGGAGTGGTACCTTAAGAGGAGAGAGGGTGAAGTTGTGATCCCAATAGTCGCTTTCGTAGAAGGAGGGATGAGAATCCCTATGAGGCCAGTAACTCTCAATTACCTTAGGCATTTTCGCCTGGCCCCTACTCAGTGTGCCGTGAATGTATTTAGGATATTAGGGTGTGTAAATACCCTGAATGAGAAAATAGGGCTGAGACTGACTCACCACGATGTGAACTGGTGTTACAACCTTCATCACCTGAGGGGTAAGACGTACTATATGAAGACAAGGGACGATAGGGTTCGTCTTATCCAGTGTCTTCTTGATTCCAATAAGGGGTTAACCCAAGATTTCCTCATAGTGTCGGGAGAGTGGCACAACGGTTTTCATTGCCCAACAGTAGAGGGGGAGCCAGGTAGGATATCCGAAGTAAAAGACAATCTAGATTTCAGTATTTTCAAGTTTTATAACTGTATATTTGATTTGGTTGATTAACCATAGGAGTTCCACTTTTCTTGTCACAGATCCGCACGCCTTTGCACGTCATTTCCATCTGGTTAACAAAGCGGATTTGGAGACCGTTCTTAGGTCGGACATTTTCCTAAACGAAACTGATAACCAGGTCAGAGCCGCTCATCACATCCTCGGATGCGACCCAGTTCAGAAATCATTCCCAGTCCTGAAGCACGTAATTAGAGCTCGTGACCCTCGGCTTACGCAGATCACCGTGGTGGAAGACGGTTTTGCATTTACTGAGGGGTTTTATATACCTGAAGGCATTCCGCTAGCAGGTCCCTCCTCATCCCAGCAAATAACGGTGGCCGAGGAAGGACTATCTAAGAAGGCAAGGGAGGTGGTTGAACTGAGTTCTTCTGAGGACGAATATAGCGTGTTCAAACTAGCTGATCAGTCCGAGGATCCCTCTGGTGATCTAGGAGATCCTCGATTGTCCGAAGCCGATCTCCAGTCCCTAAGAGTTGGTACTCCGACTGAGATGGGTTTAAAAAGATAGCCCCAAACCAATCTTCTTGACCTGCTCGAAAGCGATTCCAAGAAAGGTGTACCAGAAGAGTCGCAGCCCTAGCCCCTAGCACCTCCGCAACAGATTCTAACTGTGTAAACCAGGTCGTCTTCTGCCCCCACAGTACCAGACCCTCAGACCGAGTCTCATGACTCGAAAAGGAAGAGACTTTCCAAGGGTAAGGAGCCAATGGATGGGAGCAAATCCCATTCTTCGCCCGAGGAGGGTAGACTTCGCAAGCCTCCAAAGCAACTGAAGCTCGGTGATCAACGGAAGGGTAAGAAGGCCACCCAGCAGTCCGAGGCTCAAGCCTGGCTGCCCGCTGCCATGCTCCATGATCAGCCCTTGATGGATAACGCGTCGATGCGGGAATCTCAAGGAGCCGAGGGGGCTCTCGTAACCGAGGCCCTGGAGAAATCTCTTCTTCTTCTCACTGACATGGCCGAGCTAAGAAATATGAGTGGGGTAGAGGTTGTCGTCGACCTTAAGAGGTATCTAGGAATGGTGGGTCCTTTGGCACCTATTCACTTTATTCACAGTTTGTCACTTAATACCTTCCTTTCTCTTTACGGAGTTACTTGTTTTTATTGGCAGGCTATCCAGGCCCTTTTCAGGTTAGGCGAGGAGGTCGATGACCATAGCAATGCCTTAGCGCAAGGGCGTGACATGTTCTTGGAGGCTGCCAATACTCTCAAGAGATCTGAGGCGGACCTAAAAAAGGCGACCGAGGATCTGGAAGAGATGACGAAGGCCAGGGATACTGCTGTCTCCGACCTAGCCATGGCCAGGAAGCAAGCTGAGGATCAAACTAATCGCTTGCAAGACGTTGAGGGTCAATTACAGACTGCTAAAGAGAACATTACCTATATGAAGGGAAAGTTGACCGCGGCAATCCATGAGAAAGGTGTTGCCGAGTATGCCAGGGACGAGGCTGTGAGAGCCAAAGACGAGGCGGTATTTGCAAAAATAGACGCTGAGCGCTCTGTAGAACAGGCAGAGGAGAATGCTTTCGCAGATGGGGTGGCTAAAACTGAAGCCACCCTTCGGGCTCAAGTTCCTGCAGTGTGCAGGCATTACTGTTCTCAGACCTGGCATGAAGCCCTCAACCAAGCAGGGGTTAATGTCTCATCTGATCTTAGGAGGGAGGACATGGTATATTACCCTATTGCCATTCGCGAGGTTGCGCCTGCTGCTCCCGAGGAGGGGTCCTCATTACCAGCGGTTGAGAGTCACGATAAGACCGCCGAGGATACACCATTAACTGACCAACCATCCGAGGAGGTTAAGCCCCAGAGAGCGTTGGGGGAAGTTATAACCGAGGGTCAGGGAATACCACAGGACGTGGCAAGTCCTCCGGCGGACCTTTCGAGACCAAGCCCTTAGGCCTTGGCCAAAGCCTTTTGATTTACTTATTGACTTAATTTGCCTACTGAGTTAAGGAGACTAGTATACGACATAGGATAAATTTGTTTATTTTCTCTTTTATCTTTTCTTTTATCTCATTTTGTTTCTTGCCTCAGTGGCGTTGTAAGGGAGTTGCATACTTTCCATTTGAACTGAATACTTAATACTTCGCTTCCAACTAATGATATTTTCTTTTGTTTGCTTTACTATTGTATTCTGCTTAATATTCGTATTCTATTCTGGAGTTAGCCTCATGAAACCATCTGTTATCCTTCAAATATAAATACCACAGGACGTGGCAAGTCCTCCGGCGGACCTTTCGAGACCAAGCCCTTAGGCCTTGGCCAAAGCCTTTTGATTTACTTATTGACTTAATTTGCCTACTGAGTTAAGGAGACTAGTATACGACATAGGATAAATTTGTTTATTTTCTCTTTTATCTTTTCTTTTATCTCATTTTGTTTCTTGCCTCAGTGGCGTTGTAAGGGAGTTGCATACTTTCCATTTGAACTGAATACTTAATACTTCGCTTCCAACTAATGATATTTTCTTTTGTTTGCTTTACTATTGTATTCTGCTTAATATTCGTATTCTATTCTGGAGTTAGCCTCATGAAACCATCTGTTATCCTTCAAATATAAATCTAAAGACCGTGTTATAGCTTGACTCTAAGTAACGCTTTGGTTTTTCTCCAGAAAGTTATTTTCTCCATGGGTTTGAGTCCGAGAACTATGCAATACCCTGGTTATGTCTAATACTTCTATTTTTCAATAAGTATCTAGTTTTCCATAGGCTTGGGTCCGAGGACCATGCAATACCTTGGTTCTGTCTACCACTTCTATTTTTCTGTAAGTATCTAGTTTCCCCATAGGTTTGGGTCCCAGGATCATGCAATACCTTGGTTCTGTCTAGTACCTAGGTATAACGGTGTGTATAGTTTTACCATAGGCTTGGGTCCGAGGACCATGGAAGACCTTGGTTCTGTCTACCACTTCTATTTTTCTGTAAATATCTAGTTTCCCCATAGGTTTGGGTCCAAGGACCATGCAATACCTTGGTTCTGTCTAGTACCCAAGTATAATGGTGTGTATAGTTTTACCATAGGCTTATGTCTGAAGACCATGCAAGACCTTGGTTCTGTCTACCACTTCTATTTTTCTGTAAGTATCTAGTTTCCCCATAGGTTTGGGTCCGAGGACCATGCAATACCTTGGTTCTGTCTAGTACCCAGGTATAATGGTGTGTATAGTTTTACCATAAGCTTGGGTCTGAGGACCATGCAAGACCTTGGTTTTGTCTACCACTTCTATTTTTCTGTAAGTAGAGGTTTGTCCTCGGACCGCTTTACTGGAGATGATTCCTCCTTGGGTCAGATTATGATCTTTACACGTGGCGTTGATCTCGCCTCCAGCTCCAGGCCCCATCTTTTTCATTTATGAAGCGCCCTTTGTCCGTTCGTGTTTCGCGCTTGACGCTTCGGTGCGCGAAAAGCGCCTTCATTAATGTCCTCGTAAATTAACACGAGTCCAACGGTCTACGGCCTCCTTGGAAATTTGTGGCTTCATTATTATCCCAACTAATAATTCTCTTTTCGAACTCTGCATGAATTAATTCTTACCAACCCCCATCCCCTATATAAGGTGGGGAGATGGTTTCTCCACAACCCATGGACCGCTTAACACAAACAGAACAAAACACATTCTTCCAACTTCCCAAGCTCTTTTAACAACCCCGCCGGAATTGTGACTGGAACTGGCAAAAGCCGGTATGGCCGCAGCCCCCACTGGGCTTCCGGTGCGGCAGAATCTAGCCGTAACTCCGAAGGCACCCTTCAAGGTGGCCCAGAGGGATGTTGTTAGAGTACCTAACGTCTCTCCTCGGAGCGCACCCCCGACAAAGAAGACATGCGAATTCACCTCATGGGCGGTGCTCGAGTGTTGCCGTCTCCAACGGCCAACACTCGTGAGGATTGGAGAGAATCAAGGGAACATCATGGGGGAAGGTATCCCGGAGCCCCTGCATCTACTCCTCTCTTTGTTCCAGCTCCGCCTAGCCGAGAAGGGAGTTGTCGGTGGCCTGGAAATATGATGGCCCTCCCCCTTCTCTGCCTCTTGTCAAGCTCTCCCATTCTCTTTATACTTATAAAGGGACGACTTGAGACTTCCCACCGGCTAGTTTTTTCTTAGAGCGGCTCCACCTGAGCCTCTGATTGTAATTTGTACTCTTTCTATTTATGAAATAATAATATCAAGATTTCTCTTTTCGCTGTCAAATCTTCTACATATATATATATATTTTTTTTTTTTTCAACTTACTGTAAAACGAATACTTAAAACACTCGCCTGGTGCGCTGGCCAGCACCCTAATCCTCCCTACAGACGGCGCCAATTGTAGGGACTCAGTTTGGATTGACTCTCAGTATGAATGAGTTTTCAGCCCAACAAGCCCAAACAATAAATTTATAGAGAGTGGGTTAAAGGTTTAGGCGCTGGCCGTCGTTCATCAAGCATCAACTCTCATTTATAAAAAGATATTTAGAGTTTCTATACAACTGGGAGGAGGCTCCTCGGCCATGGGCCGAGGAGGCCTTTTGCTTCTCTTTTTTCCTCCTCCCTTTTTTACTTTACTTGCTTTCCTTATATAGTCTTCATCTTCCTATCTCCTTATTCCATCTGTTGATCATTTATTTGCCTCTCTTCTGGCCGTCCGTCCCATTAGAGGCCTTATCAATACTCGAGTGGTTCACTCTGATCAACGTTGCCCTACTAAGGGGTTATATCTCCATTAATGCGGCCAGGGGGGTTAGGTGAATGCATTAAATGCGAGGGTGACAGCTTACTTTGGGCTTGGTCTTTCCCGAAAATCACCCTTGTCAGGCCGAGGATGAGGAGGTCCTCGGCGTGGATTGGGAAAAGAGATTTTCCCCAATTTAGCCTTGAATAGTCAGTGTTCCTCGACATGGGCCTTGGGCCTGCTACCCAATGGGCCGAGGCTATCAGGCCCACGGGCCCCACAAGTAGTATAAGGATCCATTTTTTGGTTGGTTAAACACCTGTATCTTAAATATTTTTGGATTTCAATTAGGAAGCTTATGGACTCAAAAAGTTAAATTCTGATATGAACTACGTCTGCTACGGTTTTTTGCTTAGATATTTGATCCAGGAGTTGCTGAAAATCTCTTGCCATCGGGGTGGGCAATGTTTGTAGCTCAGCAATTGTGAGGCCAAGTTGTCCCATGGGATGGGAAATAGGTACAATAGTTGATGATATTTTAAGTCTCCAAAGAGATTTTGTTAATTGTAAATTTTAGAGGTTGAAAAGCGATTTTAATGTAGCAGCTCATGTACTTGCAAAATGGGCCTTGATAAACCACCATTTTGAGCTATTGGAAAATTTTGTCGTTATTGATCAGCTATGCCCATATGCATGCTTCTCAGTTTTCTTTTTCTTTTTTTTTGGTTTATGGTATATTTAGGATATTCTCCTCTGTGCTAATTATGTATTTGAGTTGCTTCTTTCATACAACTCTCTGTTCTGCGCCTCTTTCTTTGTTCATTATCAATCTCTGTTACGCCTCTTCAACATACACTATAAAAGAGTACTTAAGTTATTATGTTGAATTTCTTCGACCTTTTGCTTAGTGTAACTAATTGCTTTATATCAAGATCTCCTTGTATGCATAATTTTCCTTCTCCAGCATCTTCTCAAGTTCTACCTTCTGATGGCATTATTTGTGATGGCAATACAAGAGTCTTCCTCACATTCAATGTAATTGTTGTCCCAAGGATTCAAGTTTAATTATGTGCCTCTACTCATTGGGTTTGTGACAAGAAAGCTGCAATACCCTAATTTTAAAGGAACTTGTTGAGGTCTTTCCTTTTGGTTCATATACACATGCCGACTCTTCATTTATTCCCCATAGACCATGTTTTAACCCTATACAAGAAATTGGGTTAAAACATGGTCTATGCCTAAGTCAGTGGTACAATATTATTTTCACTTCTTTTTGAAACTATTAACTTGACTTGTTGTGATCGGTGCATAATAAAAGTAATATCAATAGTAAATTTTGGTGAAAGTGACGTTGTTTCTTGTGAGCAACTTTGAAAAAAAAAATTATGAAAAATAGTGTTCTTAACATTTTTCAATAAGATGTACTTCGGCCATATTTTATCTATTTCATACACAAAACAAATCATTAAATTGGCAACGTTATTATTGGTTTGTTGATATGTGTGTTTGTCTATGTATGTAGGAATTGGGCAATTTGGCAATGTTATTGTCATCAATTTCTTAAACAAATAAAGATAAAATTTGGCATTGTATAACTTGCTTTCTATATTGTTATTTATTTCCCCATATTGCTTTGCATTAGGGTTAAAGAACCAAAAACTTACGCAAACATTATTATTTTACAAAACCTGTGGTAAAATGTTAAGTTCAAATTCCTAATATCACAAGTATTTTTGGTTTTAAAAAAAATTTTCAAGGCTCACATCATAATTTCTCATTAAATTGATAGGGTTAATCGCACTTACCATCATAAACTTTCTCTCGAATTATATGTCTCAAAATTTTGAAATACACGAGACGAGCAACCCCCAAATTGAGGAATTTGTTACAATGTCAACCCTACTGTCGAAATTGGATTTTTAGTTGGAAGGAATATAGCGCACATGCAAATCATGCGGTATCTAATAAGCAATTGAAGGGTAGTTTGGTATTTTTAACCATATGAAATTTATATAATATCCCTTAATTCTCTTTTTCTATCACCAAACTCTCCCTTTTTCCCTCCATAATAATAAATAATAATAATTCAAAAAAAAAAAAAACCTATTCCTTTTTCCTTACCTCCCAAGAGTCCCAACCTCCATCACTTCTTAATTTTTCACAGCCACCAATGAGGCAATAGCATTGATCTAGATCAGATCACCATCTAACTTCATTGACTAAAAATTTCTTCGTAGCCATTCAATCTTGAGAAACAAAAACCTAAAAAAGCACTTTAGAAATAAAGCTTTAATCAGACATTGCCAAATTTTTGTTTCTTGAAATTTCAATCTAAATTTGAATGAGTTTAGCTAATTAAATTGTTGTAATTTAAAGCAACTTTAATTTTAAGCAAAATCTTTTGGTTTGTTTAGATTGAGGAGGAGGAAGGGGGAGTAGAATAAAGTTGGCTAGAAATTAGCCTAGTTTTTAGCCAATTTTACTCTACTCTCCCTTGCTCACTCTCCCTCCCCCTTTATCCAAATAGGCTATAAAGGAATTTGGAATTTAAAAGCATCATACATATTGAATTTTGAGAGGCTGGCCTTTAGTTTGCTCTCATCTATATTTTGATTATTTTCCCATGGGTGTCTCTATGCTCTCCCTCTCACTCTCTAGTCTAGTGGACTCCAACGAGTTAAGTGGGACCACATGTCTAGTGTAATATGGAAAATTATTACATAGTCCAAGACTATGCCTCTCATAGAGGGGTGGGCCCCATGGTGGGTGGGATCCACCCCTCTGTGAGAGAGAGGAAGCATAGACCCAGACTATGCAATAACAGCCAGTATAATACACATGCTTTACTTTTTTTGGTTTATGTTAAACACATTTTACATTGTAGGGTGTATGTCATAACAAAACTTTCAAGAGGGAGTAAATCATGCATTTTAAAGCTTAAAAGGATATGGTTGAAAAATTATCTTATGGAAAAATATAATTTGTCCAAATTTATATTATGTAATTTATACATGATAGTGGGCTAGACTGGAGTTAGAAATAAAATTCTTTAATATATACTAGCTTCATCACACTCGCTCCGCACGTGAGATAATGCTTTTTTTTTCTTTTCTTTTTTTTAGTTTAATGTAATTTTCTTTTTGAATTTATCTATTGCTAGTGAGGTTATGTAGGAATGGATTTTTAAGAAACTAATATTTAGGATTTAAAAAAGAGTAATTACTGGGTTTAGTGTATGTTAGTTTTTAAGAAAAAAAATGTATCAAATATGCGTGAAATATATATGTAGGGTTGGTTTTTGTGGCCCAAGCCCAAAGACAATTAATTTGTAGAGTATGGGTGAAAGAGCTAGATTAAGTATGAGATTCATAACAACGGATCATCGCTTTCAAACACAAGCTGACATTAATTTGTACATAAGCTTTGATAATCCGAAGAGCTACACTATTAGTTTTTCTGATGAACCAAAATCTTAGGGTTCCAACCAAGTTTTTTCTCCCTCCCCCCTTGTTAGGAGCTTCCTTTTTTTATATAGTCACTCTTGTCCTCATCTCCATCGTCCACGTGTTCCTCATCCATGAGTTTGCTGTAGTACATGTCACGTTAGGCATCTTCTTTTAGCTCTGTATGAGTGGCGGTAGGTTAAGATGCACTGTTCAGTGGTCTTCTCCACATAAATGCGGCCAGAAAAGCTGTTGCAGTGTATTAAATACGGTGGCAGCAGATTTCCCCTTAGATATTTCTCCATCCTTATCGTTCCATAGCATGCTCAGAGCTTATCTCGATCAGGTGGAGTCCTCGGAAGGTCATTCTGGCCTTTCACACATTCAATTGATCTATGATATCGCATCAGAGGATTACAACCTCTTCGGACAAAAGATGTCCTCTTCGGACTGTGATAATTCTTCATCTTGAGGGTCCCACTTCCAGCCAGGCCTTACCTTCTTCATCTTCCTCTTCTCGGACGCAAAATAGCCCTCCTATGGGCCTTCGGCCCATTACGTTGGGCCGGGCCCTTTTTCCCCCACAATATATATATATATATATTTATTTATTTATTTATTTGAGAAACTCATGAAATATATTTAAATAGTAGAAAGAGTGTGTGCTAATTTTTTTTTTTTTTTTAAAGTTTTTCTAATAATTTTTTTTTGAATTACAATTTTAACCATTATTTATTTTTTAAGAATAATGATTATCTAATTAGATCAGAGGTATTTTTAAAATTGAAAGATATAGACGTTTTATTCCGTGGCTAGATCAATCATGAAGTCATTAACTCCAACTTTCTCCAAATTTACAGAAATCATAACTAACATTCACCACAACAACACGAAGAATTGAGATTGAGAGAGACTAGTATATGGCAGAAGCGGTGGTGGACAAAATCAGTGACATACGATACTGGAATCTCTTCTCTGTCATATTCTCTCGTTCCTTGTCCAGCTGGTAAACCAAAGAGCCAGTCGCCACGAGCGTTTTGTCGAGTCGTAGGAGATTCCTTTTGGAATCTCGTCCCAATGCTAGACCTCGATAGTGAAACGATCGGCACTTGGCGGAAATCATCTCAGGTTTGCACATATTAATTGTCTCAAGAGTTTTGGCTCAACAACAAGACTTTGCACCTCCGAACTTTTCACCTTAAATGGAATTTTGCATGGGAAGTTTACCAGCTGGACACGTGGCTTCGCACAAACGCAACGCTTAAAGTTGAAGAACTCGATCTTTGCTTTGATTTTTCAAGGTTGCCTCGTAGCATTTTCTCTTGCAGGAGCAAAACCACATTACTAGGTTCTGAAATTATGCGGCGCTTTTAGTTTTGATCTTGATATTTCTTCACCCTTGCAACTCCCGAGCCTAAAGATACTGCATCTGACAAATACTTCGGGGTTGAATATTACTAATTCTGCTAAACGCTCTTTCTTGAGGTTCCTCCAGTCTCTAATTACGATCTCGAGATAAATGCACCAGCTCTTGAGTACTTCAATTTCAATAGTGATCTCCGCAATATTAAGTGTCTATTTGACTAGTTTATTTTTACTAACTTATTTTACTATTTAATTTATTTTTGCTACTATTTATGGGTTATACTGCATTTTTTGGTACTATTCATAGGTCATACTATACTATTTCAACTAATATTTATCTTTATCTACAGTACTTTCAGCAAAAAAATTTTAATTTTAGCAAAATAAACGAATCCCAAACAGACCCTAAATTCCATAAAATAAAAAAAATAAAAAAAAATAAAACCTAGTTCACGCATGCAGATGTCTATATTTCTACATTTGAAGATGAAGATGATGAAGAATTTTATAGGGCTTACATATTCAAGCTTTTTATAATGTTAAATTCCTCTCACTTTCTCCAACCGGCACAGAGGTCAGATCCCTTTCATAAGTGTATTCTTTTTAATAAACTTATGAGCTTTTAGTTCAAATTCTTAGGACAATTTGTGCTCAAAGACTCGCTTTCATGTTCTATCAAATTGATGTTGTTGTGATCATAATCTCAAGTTTAGTGGGGCGGCATTGCAAATATCTATCCTTCATCGTTCCAAAATTTGGTCCAACTGTACCTTAAAGTTAATAATAGTAACTGGCATTTGCTACCATATTTCACTACAAAAAACTGGGCCTATAGTGGCGTTTGTCAAAAACGCCACTATAGGTACCCTATAGTCATATCCATAACTATGTTTAGAGAGTCTTATAGTGGTGTTTTACAACAATGAGTCTATAGTAGCATTTCCAAAGGCCTATAGTGGCGTTTGTCCTGAATTTACAACTGCTCCTACAGGTCTTTAAAAAAAAAAAACCAAAAAATAAAAAAATAAAAAAGGAAGCCTATAGTGGCGTTTGACAAATGCCACTATAGGTTCTTAAAGATATTAAAAAAAAAAAAAAAAATGCTACGTCCACTACATTTTACAATATTTTCTCAACAAATAATGGGTAGTTAGTTATTATTAATTTAAATTTAAATTTAGCACTGAGATTACTTTTTTAATCCAACAATAACAACCAGTACCAAACTACCGCTTAAAATTTGTTGTAAAAATATTGTGTACATATCATTTTTCTAAAAAAATATATATATATATATATATATATACCAAATCCGTAAAAAAAAAAAAAAAAAAAAAAAAAAAAAAAAAAAAAAAAAAAAAAACTATGGCATATTCCAAACTATTCCTAAAAATAAAATAAAAATAAAAAACTCATCCGTAAAACAAAAACTATGATATATTCTAGGAATATGCCATTGAATATTCCTAAAATATTCTATAGCATATTCCAAACTAATCTTTAAAAAAAAAACAAAACAATCCGAATTGATTCAGCGTTCAGCTAATATATATATATATATATATATTTTTAAATGTATATATTATTATATATTTATATTTAAATGAGAAATGCTACATCTACAATATTTTTACAACATTTTCACAACAAATTATAAGTAATTAATTGTTATTGGTTCAAATTTGAACTTAACATTAAGATTACTTTTTTACCCCAACAATAACACTCAATAACAACTTGACACTTAAGATTTGTTAGAAAAATATTGTAAAAATATTGTAGATGTAGCATTTCTAGAATAAAGTTGCAACTAGCTAATTTGTTCAAAATTGTAAATGGTGCTACTATTATGGGAATTGTGATTGAAGAAAGAATGCTATTGTGTTTGATGTCATTGGTTGTATAGTTGCAAGTAAGTATCTTTTTTTTAAAAAAATTTAATAATTGTTTTGGTTTATTCCTTTTTTGATAGTAGTTTTGGTCTATTCTTTGTCTACTGTCAACTTGGCTTTGTGGGTCTCTGAGATTTTTGATTAATTTTTGTGAATTCTTTGGCTTTTTTATTTATAGGTTTAGAGATCTCAAGTGTTGTGATAATATCTTTGTTAATAGAACCAAGAAAGTAGTGAAAAATTCAAAATCTGAAGAAGTTGCTATGGGGCTGAATGTGTTGGGGTGGAGTTACAATTTTATTTTATTTTTATTTTTTAATTTTTGATGTGAGCATGTTGTGTTTGATTTTGAACTTTTTTAGGTGGGTTTGTGTTTCATTTTGAATTTGCTGGGCTAGCTATTTGTATTTTATTTTATTTATGTTTTTTTGTTTTGTAGATTTTAATTTAATTAAAATTAAAATTTAATTATAATTATAATTTTATTAAAATTATAATTTTATTAAAATTATAATTTTATTTTAATTACAATTTTAATTCAATTAAAAAAAATGTTTGATTACTTAATTTTTGGTAATCAAATTTTTGTGTGTGGGTGTTTTGGCTATAGTGGCGTTCTATAGGTTTGCCCTATAGTGGCATTTATGAAACACCACTCTAGGTCTACACTATAGTGGTGTTCTAAAATGCTGCTATAGCCTTTTTAAAAAAAAAAATTGGTCTATAGTTGCAGTACAATAGTGGTATTTGTAAACGCCACTATAACCAAAATGGGCATATAGTGGCGTTTTTAGTACCTATAGTGGCGTTTCACAAACACCACTTAATAGAGGTATTTTAGTTCATCTTTTATCTTCCCTAAACTTACACTTCTCTGCTGTGTTTGTTGTCATCAGGTATATGATTTTTTTGAAAGCTCCTTATTCTAGAAGGAGAGAAAATACGATCCTAATTATCTATCATCACAACTTACAAGTTTTTATTACATAGGATTTAAAGATCTGAAAGATGGATTGGAACTTGTGAAATATATTCTAAAGGAGGCAAGAGTTTTGAAGATAGCAACAATTCAAGTTTCTAGTGAAAAGTTGAAGGAAAGTGTTTTTGAGAAACTATCAATGTTCCTAAGGCGCTTAACAACTTGTCTACTTATACTTGAATACTGGAATGAGTGTACTTCTTTAAATCGTACTTTATTTTTTTAATCAAATTTAACTCGTACTTAGTAATCAGTTCCAACTTCCAAAGGTAATGTTACAAAATATTTTCTAAGGTTCATTCTTTGTGATAAATATATTATTAACAACGTAATGTGTTATACCATATTATATATGCTAGAGTGGATGCGGAATGGAAAACATAGAATAAGAACATTGAGAACACGAGGTTTACATGGTTTAGCCTTGTCGGCCTATGTCTACAGAGGAATTCCTTAAGGGCCACATCTTATTATATAAGAGTGTAGTACAATAACCTTTGTTACAATGAATCCTAATATATGAGTATATATAGGTGACTATATCCTAGACTACTAGTACAAGTAGGAGTGGGCTTAGGCCTATTATATTGGGATAATATGTCTAATATATCTCTAACTCCCTTCCTCAAACTCAAGGTAGAAGCTCAATAAAGGCTTGAGGTTGGATAAGCATGAGAAGATCCCTTAGAGATACCTTGAAGAATGCATTTGAAGAAACCACAATGAAGAATGTGCCAATTGACCAATTTTGGAGTTTCAAATGAAGAAATGGAGTTTGAAATCGGAATCTATATGAAAAACTAAGTGAGATAGGCCCTTTCGGAAATTTTAACTATTGGTTAAAGGTCAACGCAAAGCCAAAGTCAACGGTCTACAAGGTCCGAATTTGTTCTAGGTTTTTCGAGTCAGGGTCAAAGATTAGGTTGCAGAGCTGCTAGCATCATCCTGGTGACATGTTGTTGATGTGGACTAGGGTTGATGTGGCTAGGGCTTGTGTGGTGTTGACGTTGCTAAATGATGTCATCAGATGAGAAGATCCCTTGGAGATACCTTGAAGAATGCATTTGAAGAAACCACAATGAAGAATGTGCCAATTGATAAATTTTGGAGTTTCAAATAAAGAAATGGAGTCTGAAATCAAAATCTACGCGAAAAACTGAGTGAGATAGGCCTTTTTGGAAATTTTAACTTTTGGTCAAAGGTTAACGCAAAGTCAAAGTTAACGGATCCACGATCAATGGTCTACACAATCCAGGTCGGTTTCGGGTTTTCCAGGTCAGGGTCACAAATCAGGCTACAGAGCCACTAGCGTCATCCTAGTGACATGTTGTTGATGTGGACTAGGGTTGACGTGGCTAGGGCTTGCGTGGTGCTGACATGGCTAGATGACGCCAATCTAGATGTCAAAAAGTTCTCTAATGCATGTATGGCGCGTGATTGTGACTACCAGTGCATGGAGGCAAGGCCAGAGATATGTCAGTGTGTGCTTTAGTGGATGATTGTTGGTTTTCCTCCACATGCAGATTGACGACTATCAAGGCCAACAGAGCAAAAACTATGGTAGCGTGTGGTGGCGCTTATAGAGGTGAAAGGTCACCGGATTTCTGGGTTTTGCTTACAGGAGACCGAGAAGCATGTCTGTATGGTTGATTTCATCAGGCGAAGGCTTGATTTGCATAAATCTAAAAGGGGAGGCACGACATGCTTGAGAGATCAGAGACGTGGCGGCGAGATAGCAACGATGGCTCCGTGGGAGTTGTGTGAAGCCATGGAGTCTAGATTTATGGGTAAGCAGTGGCACTATGATGGATCTGTGTTATGCATGTAGGAATCTTGTATGTTGTGTAGAGATATTTGTTTAATGCCAAGCATGAAGTTTGGCTCTAATACATATTAAATATATTACTAGCAACGTGATGTGTTATACCATGTTGTATATGTTAAAGTGAATGCGGAAGGGGAAACATTGAATAGGAACACTGAAAACACGAAGGTTATGTGGTCCACTATAGTGCCACTGCTTGCCCATAGATCTAGACTCCACAACTTCACACAGTTCCTATAGAACCACCATTGTTGTCTTGCCGCCATGTTTCTAATCTCTCAACCACACAAACATGCTCCTCAGCCTCCCGTGAGCAAAACCCAGAATCCAGTGACCTATCACCTCCACATGCGCCGCCACACGCTACCATAGTTTTCGTTGTAAATCACACGCGCTGCTTTAGATTCCTCTTGCTTAGATCGCCTTACGGTCACACGCTCTGCCTTATTGGTCTTGATGTCTGCTGATCTATATGTGAAAGAAAACTAGCGGTCATCCGCTAAAGCACGCACCTCCACACGCCGATAGATTTATGGTCTTGCCTCCATGCATCGATACTCATGATCATGCGCCAATCATGTGCCAGAAAACTTTTTGACATCAGGACTAACATCATTTGATGACTTCATCTAGCCATGTCAACACCACACAAGCCCTAGCCACGTCAGCAGATCTGTAGCCCGATCTTGACCTAACCTGGAAAACCTAGAACCAACCCAGATTGTGTAGACCGTCGATTGACAGTTGACTGCTTACTGTGGATCCATTGACTTCAACTTTTGCGTGAACCTTTGACCAAAAGTTAAAATTTCCAAAAGTGCCTATTTTGCTCAGTTTTTCACGTAGATTCCAATTTTGGACTTCGTTTTTTCAGTTAAAACTCCAAAATTGGTCAATTGGTACATTCTTCATTGTGGTTTCTTCAAGGCACCTCAAAATGATCTTTTCATACTTATCCAACCTCAAACTTTCATTGAACTTCAGCCTTAAGTTTGAGAGAGGGTGTTAGAGATATATTTGAAATATTAACCCAATGTAATAGACCCAAGCCCACTCTTACTTGTATTAGTAGTCTAGGATTTAATCGACTATATATACTCATGTTAGGGTTCATTGTAGTCCTTAAAGAATTCTTCCATGGACGTAAATCGACAAGACTAAACTACGTAACCCTCGTGTTCTCAGTGTTCCTATTCTATACTTTCCCTTCTGCATCCACTCTAGCATATACAACATAATATAATACATCAAGTTGCTAATAATATATTTAACACTTTGCATCAAATTAGAAGAAGGCGGGCTATCCAAACATTATATATAGTACACAACTAAATTGCAAAAATAAGAGAAATAGTGATGCGCCAGTGCTTTGTATACGTGCTGAGTTTCATATATGAGAGAGAGAGAGCGAGAATTGGCTATTGGTACTAGGCTGGTAAACTTTGTTAAAAGGCTAGGGGAAAATTTCAAATGGCATAGCATACCTCATTTCTTTAAACAGCTTTAATTAACATAATAGCAGTGGCACTTCTCGAGAGAGATCCTAAACCCACATCCAAAATAAAAAAGTTGAAGGTAAAAAGACCTCCAATAAGCTTTACGAAGTATAGACCCAACAAGTTTCTTATTGAGCTCTCTTAAATCGTCAAGCAAACTTCAAGTTTTGACGAGTTTATAATACAAATCAAAAGTTACCATGGTACAAATCATAAAAAGTTTTGTTGGAAAAAATAAAACCTAACAACAAAATGCCTTATTATTTCCAAATGTATTGGCATTAGTTACACCACAACCATAGCCTGCTGCAACTGGACTCATAAAGATTTAAGTCAACTTATGAATGGTTTTCATGTCAGCAGCTTCCTTCAGGGTCCCTTTCTCAACATGGTCCCACCACTTGAAAAGGAAATTGTCCACGACCAGTCTGAACCAAGGGGACAGCTTCAAACCTTCTTCACCAGCATCAGCTTTCCTCAACAGCTCTTTCAATTGATCCCGGTTCACATATTTAACATCAGCTACTTCATCAGGGTTTGGATTGTTGTTAACATCTCGGACAATGAAAAGTAGGTAATCAACTGCAAATGAAGAAGAAAACAAAATAGTCAAGATTACAGTATAAAAGCAAATACTTCCACGTACCCTAGTTTCCCATATGTAAGACAACCTGGCAAATTGGCAAGCTTAGCTAACAAGATTGGTCAACCTCATTCTTGTGTTTGACTTTTTCCCTAACTACTTACTGCAAGTGGAACTTTGCATAAACATTCCCCAACACAGTTTTCCTTTAATGCTACTACAGTTCTACCGTGCACTAACGTTGCAACCCCTTATCCCTTTTCTTTAATGGATTTTATTACATATCAAACAAGAAATTACAACACCACAGTCACCACATCACAACCCCAAAAGATTCAAAGAGAGAATTTAAACTAGAACACCAGACAAGTACAGTATAGGAGTACTCAAGTTGGAATTATTACGTTCATGCTCCCCCCACTTGCCATCAGAAGGCGCCTTGTACAGCATGCGACCCAGTGGGATGAACTGATCAACTGGCACATCTTCAGCAGGAATACCCAGCTCATCCAAGAGCTTTCTTTGTGCAGCATTCCTTACGCCTGGCACATGAAAGAGTTTCAAAACGACAGGATATAATAAATTCTCAATGAATATTAAAATGCATGCAAGGATGTACCAAGATGATCCTCGTCAATAAGCTCAGATTCACGATATAGTGGATGGCTGCAGCAGGTGTTTGTCCACACAAGAGGGAATGTTACCTTCGTTGCAGAACGTTGCTGTACAGGTAACAGAGTATGATGTCAACATCCATAGTCTATCAAAAATTACACAACACAATCTACATCCACAAATTTTCAATCAATGCCCAGACACAAGATCGTAACCATCATTTAAATGGCGTAACATAAGACATCCAATGACATATTTCACAATAAGCACATACAGAAATTATGTAGGTAAATGCATTAAACACACAACAAAGTATAAGATCAATAGCACCATGACTGACATAGTTATGGCCTCTCAATTATTTGTTTATGAAAGTTTGACTAGATGACATGGCAACCTACCAATTGAAAAGGTTTAAACTTCATCTCTTTTTCCTTTTTTTTGGGTCTGAAAATTCTCAAGTATGAATCCACACTCCATTGACTTTTTCCAACTGTTGTCTTCACTTTTAGATCCTTTCTTTTTTCTTTTTCTTTTTTTCCTGTGTAGTACATTCTTAGATCACCATCTTTTTAACTTAGGAAAAGATGCACCACATCAGGCATGGAACAGTTACATAACAGGGGTGCACATATATGTTTCTTGCCTTTGTTCTAATCACTGAAAACTTCAGATATGGTTCCATCCTCAAGAGTTTTGTACTTTTTACGCAGATGTAACATGCTATCTTCCTTGTACTACATTGACAATTCACTATCCCTTTTTTTTTCCCCCCGAGCATGTTAGATGGCTGGCTGACTCACAATTTGCAAATGAAGGATACAACCACAGCACACATCTGTTATATGATTTGGTATTTTACCTCAACTATACACTTTAGGTGTAACATGGTCTCATATTACCAAATCAGCACATAACTAGCTATTATTTTTCTAATTTTCATGTTTTGTATAGAATTCCAGCCTAATAAGACTCCAACTCTCGTCATATCTGATGTTCCTCAAAGAATGCAGTCATCTATGTTTTCTTTTATTTATTTATTTTTTGATACAAAAAGAAAGGAAAGTAAGAATATATTTTATGGTCTAAATTGTATGAGAAGATTTCTAAAAATATGAAGATTTTTCTTATTGGTAAGAATATGAAGATAACAAATACAAAATCAAACATTAGATATAATAGTTTCAGAAGCTGTGTTAGGTTCCAACAATTGTACAAATAGCATGCAAACCTGTTTCCATTCCAATCACCTGACCTAGACCACATACCTGAAGAAGCAACTCATATTTAGAGTTGAACAGAAATACGCTGAAAGCTCTATGTAGCATATTTCCAGATTCAATTTTTTCCCACAAATGGCCTGAAGATTACAGAAGACAGAAATCAAATAAAGAAACCAGACTTTTTAATAGTTCAAACAAGAAAAAACACATCAGTTATCAGTTATACAGGATTTGAGTATTAGTACATAACAGAGTGAAGTTTATGGTGAAAGCATTAAAAAAGCGTGGGCTTGGGAGGGAAAGAGATGGAGCAAACATGTTAAAAGTCCATTTAGTGCCCCACAAAAGCCATGGACAGTAAAAGAATATTCATAATGTGACAATATTTATTTTCTGCTTCCTCTCCTTTTCATAATTTCACAGCATTCTATCTCTTTTTTTGATAAGTAATAAGATCATAAAAATCCAAAAAAAAAAAAGAGTCACCCAAGTATAAAGGAAATATACTGGGGCAAACAATCAGTTACAAAAATTGCATAAATCTAATAAATCAACAATAGAAAATAAAGATTTGTTCTTCTTGACTGACAGTCAATCCAATAAGGTTCTAAAAAAGAACAACTTAAGGTCAGGCATAGAACTTTTGGTTCCTTCGAAACTCTCTCTATTTCCTTCCCTACAAATGCACCACATCAATCAATGAGGGATAACTGATAACCATCTAAATTTGACCATTCTGATGACGTGCAAATCTACCTTGCCAGCAAGCTAAAAGCTCAAAACAGATTTTGGCATCACCCAATAAACTCCATACAAAGCCGAAATCAAGGACCACAAACCCAAAATCAAAGACCATAAATTTGAAGCAATAGGGTAATGTAGCAAATGGTGATCGACAGATTCGCCATTGCATTTGCACATATAGCACAAATCTGTAATCCTTAACTTTCCCTTCCTTAAGTTGTCAATTTTCAAAATTTTACCCAAAGCTGTAGTCCATACAAAGAAGGCTACTCTTGGAGGGGCCTTTGATCTCCATATGATTTTCCAAGGGAAAGAATGCTCACTGGTGATTGCAGGCTACCAAAAGATGGTAATAATTAACAACCTTAAAGCCCTTTTTCTAACCTGGTTTTTAGCACATCTTATCCTCCCCAATCCCCCTAATTACCAAACCATAAATGGTATCCATGAAGGTCATCAAGGACTCCAATTCCCAATCTTGTATGGCCAGTACAAAGTGCAGATCCCAGTAAAACATTCTATCTCTATAATACTAGTTAAGTTAAATGCTGTGTATTTTTTTAAAAGAAAATTCACAATATCATAATATTCATTTTTTGTTTCTTTTTACATAATCACAACATTCTGTCTTTACTGCTAATTAAGGTCAATGATGTTTAATATGATAAGGTAACTTAAACCAAAATTATATTGTATGTCAGCAAAGTGTCTACAAGATCTTAGTGTTAAGTGATTTGCCCTTCCAACCTGAGGGTCTATTTTTAAAATAACCAAAAAATCATCATTCAGGACATTGATAGTATAGTTTTGACTACTCTAAGTAAGTATTTTGTGTTGAGTATGCATGTGTGAGTGAAGTCCCACATTAAATGATAATGAGAAGAGTAGGTGATTAATATAACATAACTGGGCCCAAACTCATAGACTTAAGCCTTTTTGAGTCAAGTGGTGCCCCTATATGTTATATTAACTATTGAATTGGAGGTTTCCCAAGGTGTTATCTCCCCAACAAGTGGTATCAAATACCATGGTGGTGCGAGGATGGTCCCTTTCATAGCTGGAGTGGGGACGAGATGTGTGTAGTTAGAGCCCTCACAAGTATGGATCATAAAGGCAAGCCCATAAAGGCTCACATGTAAGGGGGAGATTGTTGGGTATACATATGTGAGTGAAGTCCAACATTGAATAACAATGAGAAGGGTGAGTGGTTAATATAGCAAAGTTGGGCCCAAATTCATGGGATTAAGCTTTTGGGTTAAGTGGTGTCCCTATATGATATATTAACTACTCACCCTTCTTATTATTATTCAATGTAAGACTTGAGACTTCACTCACATGTGTATACCCAACACTTTGAGCACAACAACAACCTAGCCTTACTCCCAAAGTTTTGGGTAGGCTAACTTGGCTATGGATTCTCAACAAACTAACTAGGACCAGCTGCATGTCTTTTTTCCACCATTTCTATTCTATTCAAAGTCATACTCGTTATCTTCTTAATTGATGCACATATGTGTTTTATATTAATATAGTAATATCCCATTTATAAGCCAAAAGTATACTGGTTTGCAAAACGGCTACTGAGTTATCCAATACAAAAAAAGCAAACATTTCACTAACTCAATCAAAAATAATAATAAAAGAATTCAAAAAATGCCGCAGATTTGTTTTCTTGCACTTTCATCCACACCTTGTAAAAACATACTGTCCTTAGAAAAAAATTATTTAATGCATAAATAAGCAAACAGCATTCAGAGCATCTTATTTAACCTCCAGTCAAGGTGATGCATTGGTTTGGACTTGTTGAAACATAATACTTTTAACAGAAAGAGCCTCTGTAATTTAATGAAAAAGTTCATGTCTTTGAATCATTGGAAGAGTCTTCTAAGCAGCACCCCAAAAAAAAAAAAAAAGGAAAGAAACCGAAAAGAGGAAACTGTAAAGAAAGGGATAGAGGTTTCCACAATGAAAATTGTACTTACAATTGTATTTGGATTCATGACCAACAACACGGTCGCTCTCATCCACTAAAATGCATCTGTAGAAAGTTGGATATGAAGACACCATTAGCTGAGCAAGAACAAGAAATTGATGAATGATGAAGTATAACATGAGGCTTCGAAAACTTCAAGAGGCACCAATAATTTCTGTTTCTTAATATCAATCTGAAAATAAATTATATACTCATCTTAATACTGAATTATTAACATAGCCAGAAAGGACTTGTACATTCAAAAGATATTCTTACCAAAAATTATTGGTATTTAGATACAACAATAAAATCAGGGTCACATAAATGGGAGTTTTCTAATGCAACATTCTCAAAAAACACAAAGAAACTAAACAAGCAGGGTTATACTGATACATAAAGCCCAGTTGGCCATGCTTTCCTTTTGCATCATGAAGCATAACGCACTCCAATATATATTTTGATAACAATTTATGACCAAATTGATACATTTAGATATACCAACCAACCAGACTAAAATTTGTGTGATAGTTATCAAAATCAGTTTTTCAACACTCCCTCAAAAAGAAAGACAGATGTTGATTATTGAAGTCGACACCACTGTATTCGCTTCACCACCATAATCTAAACCTCCATCTACGCTCTAATACATCACCACTCCATCAAAGGGAAAGATAGTATTGAAGCCAACACCACCATATTCGCTTCACCACTGCCATATGGCACTATCACTAGGAAAATCTCTACCCAAGCTACCTTTTTTCTTGACAGCCTATCTGCTTGCTTTCTAAACTTTAATCATTTGACATACCCTTGATACGGATTGTGTACTACACCTCCCTCTCACATAAAGGTGAATCCCATGTGCAGGATCCACCGACGGGGTCTACTTTTATGTGAGAGGGAGGTCTCGTACCCTAGGTGCACCAAATAATTTCACCTGATTGTGGTCACACAGATTAAGAAAATCAAATTATAGAAAGCAATTCTGAATATTGGCAATACTGGCTGGCTTCTTTTCAAGAAATTATTCAGTACAGCCATTGTACTACACCTTCGTCTAACATAAATGTGGGCCCCATGTGCAGGATCCATATATGGGGTACACTTCTATGTGAGAAACGTATTGTACACCAGGTACACTAAATAATTTCACACTCTATTCAGCTAGTGACATAAACAGAGTTAGTTTACAGCTTAATTTTGAGGATCCCATCATAAATGCTAATCCAAGCCCATAAAGATTTTCAGCCAACAATATTGGCCAGCCTGTACATGACAAGAGTATACACATTGCTCACCAACTTTATGAGTTTCCCAAAACAACACTAAAAAAATTGATAATTATTAATCACATTAGTTTTAAAAAAAAAAAATCTTTTGGGTGATCGAAAAATTGGTATAAAAAAAAAAAGATTTCAGCCGAGATATACATTATTCTATTTTAATTGAAACAGCATAGGACCAGAAATACGTAGCTGCAGATCTCATGAATAATGACTAATAATTATTATCATCCCAAAATGCTCTCAGCCAGGCATCAACTAGAGAACCTCAACAAATGTTTCAATCAGTTTCTTGTAGTAATTTTTTTATACCCATAGTGAACTCAATTAAAATTAAATGATTAATAAGACTCTAGAGAAGGGGCTTGAAGAAAGTAAAATAGTATGAGAAATCTGAAGAAGTTTTTAGTCAATTTCCCAACATTCCCTATTCCCAAGCAAACACATAATTTAATAAAAATAAAAAAGCTTAAAACTTCATTGAAGCTCTGTTTGGATCACGTTTGGAGTCTGCTGCGTTTGCGTTTTTCCCTTCTTCTTTTTTTTCAGCTCAGCGCCTCTTGCACTATTTATGGGACATGAACAGTGCAAATAGGCAATAAACAGTAACAATTTTTTTATTTTTTTATTTTTATTATTATCAATTTTCAGCAAAATAAGCGTATCCAATCACACGCTTACTTAAAGGAGCAAAAAAGGGGGAAAAAAAATGAAAATCAAACTTTGAATCCCATGTTTTATTGCCAAGATGGATCCAGAAAAGTGAAGAGAGATTTAAAATCAATTAGACAAATAGAACAGCCACAGTAGGTGGAAATTCTTTTAAATCTTTTTGTGGCAAACAATGAAAATTTTACAATTTTAAAATGTCAAATTATTCGCAAGGCACCAAAATTTGAGACTAATTGTTTATTTCACACAAACAAATACTCTGTCCAAGTAATAAACCATATGTACACGGACGCGCACACAAAGAAACACATGCTTTCATTTTCATTGGAAAGTCAACCACCCTAAAATCTTTATGTAAATGTATATGTATGCATCTATGTATTAATGTATGCTCATATGCATGTAAAAGTGTGGACAAGTATACAAAGAGAAACATTAAATGAAATGAATAAATCTGTATGATAGTCAAGAAAATGAATAAATCTCTTTTATTCAGCTGAACCAACATTCATCATCTGTTTCCAATATCCAAGAATTCATTTTTCCATTTCTTTTCATTGTTCTCCGGAACCAAACAAAGCACAACTAGATCAGCACCAAAGAAATTCATTCTTTCGAAAACCAAATAAACCCCAGCAATTCATTTTCTTTCTATTCATTCTATTTCCCCAGCAAACAAACAGAACACAAGAAACTCAACAAAACCAAAACTTTAGCTAAAAAAGAAGAAACCCATTTTCCTTCACTGATTCCTGCATTGACCTAGCAACCAAACAGAGCAAAATCAACAGTAACAAATGAAAGAAAAATGAGAGATCGTAAATAAGGCAAAAGAGGATGGGCAAAATGGGAAGAAGTAGAAAAAAAGAATTACTCGTCTTCAAACATGAGGCGTCGCTGGACGGCGTCCATGCCGGCGTCAGGAGCGTCTCCCATGGCGACTTGAGAAGACGAGAATACCCTCGCGGTGAGACGAGAGACTTTGGGAAGACGAAGGGCAAAAGCGGAAGAAGGAGAAGAAGAAGAGAAAAGATGACGTCGGTAGTTTACAAAAGAAGTGGGTTGTTGTTGTTGTTGTATTAATATTGGAAAGGAGAGTCTGGCAGCAGCAGCAGCGGTAGTCGTACGCATGGAGTTTTAGATGCCGTGGACTTGGGGTTTCCGCCTTCGTTGAAATGAAATCAACTAATTTTTTCAACTTGCTTTTCTTCCTTTTTTTTAAATAAAAAGTGTTGTACCTACCACACTTTTTGCCACAAATTTAATAGGGATTTTGCTCACGTGTTCTCTTGGGCAGTAAATTATTTAAAAATTAATTTATTATTTTGCCAATTTTTAAATTTTTAAATTTTTTTTTCAAAATAAATTGTTAATATGGGCTTAACACATTAATCAGATTCAATTTAATATAATAAGTTGTTATTAGTTTTTATTTGAACTGTACTACTAAAAAAATTTCCCACAAATAATAATAAGATTTAAAAAAAAAACTTATAACTTAAAATTTACTGTAAAGATATTGAAAAAAAATATTGTAAGCTTCACATTTCTAATCCAGAGTCACCATTTTAGCTCAATAAAAGAAGCTTATCAAAAAGGGCCCAATAAAAGACAAAAAACTGTACGCTATACCAACCAGAATTATTGTGGAAAAGTTATAAAAGTCAAAACTAAACCAAATCAAAGTTACTGTAGAAAAGCTGGTTCACATGTGATGCACGGTGAAGGTTTGCATAAATATATAATATACACTATTTAACAAAATATATATATAATATATACACTTAAAAAACTGTAAATGTCATTAATTATTTAATAATTCTATGTATATGCTAAGCACGTTACAATTGAATAACGACAAAATTGAAGGACAAAATTCAAAATGATCCGTTAAAAGAACAAAATCAACATTAGAATGTTTAAAATAACAAAGTTTTGCATTAATAGATATACTTAATTTTCAACACATTTGCTCCAAAAAATTTAGTAAGCAAAATTACCAATAAGGTGAAAATTACTAATAACGATGATATACCTTAAAGAATCATTAAAAATATGAAAGAAAAATGAAAAATTTGACCTAATATATATCTCTAAGAACTACAAGGTATTTTTTATTTCTGAATACACTTAAAAACTACCCGATTTTCAATATATGAGAAAAGAACAATGTTTCAATAAAGCTAAAAGTTTTAATACCATACATAATAATAAATTTTTATAAAAAAATGAATTATTATTAATTCATTTATATATAAAATATTTTTTTCTGAATATTAAAATTATTGTTGATTTATTATATACTAATAACATATTTTTTTATGATTAGTTAGTATGCCATGTAAGGGTGCCTCTTCTCTAAAATGAATAAAAAAAAATCTCCATGTTTTTTTTTGTTGAGAACGAAAAAAAAAAAAATTCTCCATTAATTAGTAAAAGTCAGAAACCCATTAAATAACACACGCAGCCCACTGCCCACCTACCCCCACTTCATCGTCTTGTTATTTTCGCCGGTCATGGGTTCTTTCTTACTTTCAAGTTTTAAATAAAAAATTTCTTTCTTCTTTAACCTCTCGCTCAAATCCTTTAGGTTCGTTTGGACGAAGAAGTAAAAAGGAGGGAGGATAAAAAAATGATAGGACAATGAAACTAGGAAAAACATTAAAAAAAAATTAATTTTTTTTATTTTTGTTTGGTTGAAAGTGAAAAAAATGAAGAAATAGAAAAAGTGAGTTCGTATAATTTTACTTATACACCCTTGTTAAAAAATGACGACCAATTAAAACAAAAAAAGTGACAAACAACTAAAAAAAGGCAATCATCCAATTTATTAAAAAATAAAAATCATGTTCCAAAAAAAATCATGTCTAATTAAACCAAAAAAAAGAAAAAAAGAAAAAAGCAACATCTAGGAAAGAAAAGAAAAATAAAAAAGAAAAAAAAATTGGTAGCGCACACCTAGAGCCACAGCTCCAAGAAATCAAAAAATTAATTAAAAAAAAAAAGCAGTTCCAGGAAAGAAAGAAAAAAAGGGAAAAAAAGCTTAAAAAAAGAAGCAAATAGAGACAACATGCCCAGCAAAAACAAAACAAAACAAAAAAAAAAAAAAAAAAAAGGAACTGCACACGGGTATTTTTGTCCATTAAGCAGCTTCATTTTTTCCCTTTAGTTTTCGCTCTATTTTAAAGAGAAAACTTTTTGGTGGGCCTGGGGAGAAAACATCTGGGCCTCACTATTTATTTTTCTTCCTCCCCACCCAACCAAACAAACTCAAAAAAGTTTTTCTTCCCATTTTTTTCTAAAGTTTTCCATCCACCCTATTTCATCTCCAAACAAACACACCCTTAAAGCTACATATGTTCTTTTTTTTTTTTTTTGTTAAAATCTTTCACTCTATGCAACTGATTCAAGATGAAAGAAAAGTTGAAGACATCGAACTCTTTAACCCTCTCTTCTCTTTGCAAACATGGGACCGCTAATGTGTAATTAGACACCAAAGAATGTCATTCTTTGATCTTATCTATCCTTACTCTCTTGCATAAACGTGGGTAACATTATTTTAGGTTTGATTTTTGATTCTATAGACTGAAATTTGTCAAAATCACAATTTTGGATTATGGATAAAAAATTTCAATAGATGCGGTGATGATTGTCTGAGAAAATTGCAATTGTATGTGTTCAAAATTGAGGCTTTAGTTGATTATGGTGAGAGTTAGAGATTTGGGGTGGGGTTTACAATGAAAACACATATTGCAAATGGATTTGTTGCCACAATTAGGTTCTGAGGGTTTAATATAATAAAACTACCAGGTTCTTTTTTTAAAATTAAACTTAAATAAATACATTAGTGATGTAGAAATTTTTGGAGAATGTAAACTTACGTGTCGCAACCTAAGAAAGTCAATTACTGGTCAAATGTCTTCGGTTTTATAGTATATATATATATTAGAGCATTTGCGTCAAAGTTTCTAAAAAATATAGCTTTTAACAACTCAAAAATCAATTTTATCTATCATAATAATTCATTTTACAATACGCCTAACATTAAAAGTTCTATTTTTATACCACTTCATCTAAAATAATATAAATAACTGGTGAAAATAATATTAAAAAAAAAAAAAAAAAAAAAAAGCACCACAAAAACCTATAGACAACCACCTCCACCACCACTCCACCAGTCATAGCCACCAAGGCAACCACACCCATTGCAGAAGAAAAAACCAAAACAAAACTACAACCCATCACCACTAGACACAACCACCTCCATCTCCCCTCCACCACCAGCCACAACAACAACACCCCAGTATCACCACAACCCACCACCACCACCACCACAACCACTAAATCCATGAAACCCACAACCACAATCATCCACTACCACTACCACCAAGCCCAAGCAGAAGAACTCAAATTGAAGGAAGAATTTTTTTGCTAATAACAGTGAATCATCAAAAAACTTCTTAATGGCAACAAAAACTTGTTAATCATTTTTTATTCCTCTTTTGCTTCCAAACATGGTCTTCACCAAATGTTGTGTTGAATTTGTGTGGAGATGATGCTTTAAATCAATGTTTGTTCCTTGAGGAAGCCAAGGCTATTGACAGAGGAAAAGCCTCTCGACCACTATCACACTCATAGGCTACAATCACAAGCACCATTGTCGCTGTCTTTGGGGGACTCATCCTTGTGACCTTGCCGAACTACACTGCAGCTCTAATGAGGTCCAAGATCGTAGTATCAACTTGGCGCGACGTGTTGTTGAGAGAGACTCTGAGAGAGGCGAAGTGAGACATGACAAAGGAGAAGTGAGAGAGAACAAAGAACAAAGAGTAGAGATATAGGGGAAAGAGAGAAAGAAAGAAATTAATAAAAAAAATTTAGCAACTTGCTATAGTAGATTGTCACTTGTAACAATTTATTGTAGCAAGTTGCTAAAAAATTTGAAGTTTAGCTCCATTGATGTAGAGTGATTTTTGGTGATTTTGTTGCTCAAATAGCTTTTTAGCATTTATCACACCTTTGGTGTGAATGCTAGTAGACATTTGGTTATTTTGTTGTTAAATATTTTTACTAAAATATTTTCAAGTATGTATGTGTGATATGTATAACTTTTCAAGCATAAACCACCAAAATTGGTGGCTTAATCGTTAGTGTCTGAGATCCAATGACAAACTTAGTTTAACTAGGGACCCAAACACCAAATGGGGGAAGAGCTACCTTGTTTTTGTAAAATGATTTTTACCAAATTTTCAAAGGTAAACACTTTACAAATAATTTTATGATTAATGGAAAACATTTTCAGTTTTGACCAAATTTTACACTAAAACAAATTGAGTGTTACTATGGACACAATGGAAATGGAGACATCACCTAGTTATATAGTCTAGGAACCATGAATATAGCATCCTTTCAAGGAAGGACTTTTGATTTTACTACTAGAGTTTGGGTTCAAAGTTTAAGTACGCTCTTGGAAAGGTGTTAAGCACATAAGATTGCTTAACCCTAAGGTTGGTCTTCCATCATCATGTCTTATATTTTAACCTAATTAAAAAGGTATTCTCAACACTTGCATCTATACTCACACACACACTAACATACATTTAAGCATACAACATGGCATTTTTATCCCAAAAGAGCATACTTATCTACCCTTACACGAAAGAGAACCGAAGCACAAAAGAAATTCTAGCATCCATCTAACATGTGGAAACCTATCATACATCTACAACAAGGTAGTAAGCATATCATCATAGCTAGGAAAATATATTACAAAATCCTATTCATACATCTAAGCATGTTCCATCATGTCATCAAGGTGAAACTCTAACACAATGCATGGGCATTGCTAATGCATGGTTTATCCTTTACTTACCTCTTAGCAACACAACACATATGACATCAATACATGAACGTGTGAATGAATGGAATTAAAACTAAGAAAACCCTAATCTAAACATGTGATAACAGACAAACATGTTGAAAGGTGAACAAATAGTTGCGAGGCTTAAAACATGTAAAAAAAAAGGCTACACAAAACAAACAAAAATTAAGATTTTTGGGTAACGACATCACGCACGCTAGAATAGGTCAGCGTACGCATGAGTTCAGCTTGCATGCGCAGGCTATATCATGCGTATGTAGATCCTTACCCAGAAAACCTAATTAACACAAAAATAGAGTAGAAACCAAACAAAACAAAAAATGTAAATCTAGCAGCCTAATATGATTAAAAACATGAAGAAAACCTAAAACTAACCTAGACAAACATATATAAACATAAACTAAACAAAGAAACAAATTAAAGAAAAGATTACAAGTAGAAAAGAAAAAGAAAAGTTCAAAAGAATACCTTAAAGCAAAAGCTCCTAAGCTTAATTTTTTACTGTTCCTCTCAGTCAAATCTATCACAATTCAATAAAATAGTGATTAGCAGTCTTAAACTCAAAGGATTGGGGCCAAAAAAGGTTCCAATCAAATAAAAAAGACTTGAGGGTGTTTTGTGAAAAACTCCATTTTGATTCACTATTTTCTAGTGAATTTTAGGTTTTTCCTGTGGGATTTTTGTGTGTTTTAAAAATGTATCATGTAAGGCTTTTTATAGTGAAAAAAATGAGGTTTGGAATGGCTCTTAGATAATGTGGGATTCATTCCAAGCCTTAGCAATTATTAAAAAAAACTTGTTTTTCTTATTTTTCTGAAACGCTAGCTGTGTATGTAGAAATGTGTTTGCGTACGCATGCTTTGGCTGAGGGCTACTTTGGTCATTTTATTTTCAAAAATAGATTTTTTTTTCTCATTTAATAGGTTCTATTTTCCATTTTAACACTACTCAAGTCAATTTAATATCTGATCGGGCTCTAAACTGGCCTTGGGCCTTAGAGTTTGAGCATCATTGGAGAACGAGGACTCAAGTCATAAGGGGTACAAAATGTAGTGTCAACAGTTACACTACGTTTGTTTTGAAGTAAAATATTTGAAATTGTGAAATATTTTTGTAAAATGTTTCAATTTACCATGTTTGTTGCCAACTTGAAAATACAGTGAAAATCATTTTTCAATGTTTTTAATTGTAAAATGAAAAAAAAAAAAATTGTAGTTCCTAACCCACCAAATGCAAGCACTATTGCAAAAACCACCACCACCCATCACCTAAAACTCCACATAAGGGAAGAAAAGTCAACCACCAAAATACCACCAGCCACCAAACCACCACCAACCATCCAAAAAATTGCCACCAACCATTCAAAAAAATAACCACCAAAACACCACTAGCCACCAAACCACCACCAACCACCCAAAAAAAAACTAACAACAACCAAAAATTTAGATTAGAGAGCCAAAAGACCTCCATGAATCCAGATTGGAAGCCAAAAAAAAAAAATCCAAAATTGAAAATCTAACAACCTAAGGGAGGTAAGATCGAAGTAGCCACCAAAACCCAAGACCATTGCTTATCAATCGGACCCCAAGGGACGCTGCGAGAGAGAAGAGAAGAGGGGTTTGTACAATGTAGGGAATATACATGAAATTCTCAAATCTATGAGATGTGAAAATAGAGAAAAATATGTGCCAAAGAAAAAATGATCACACAAGACAATATTTACGTAATTCGGCAATTTGCCTACGTCAACAAAGTTGCAATGATTTCACTATTTACAAAAAAAAAATATATATATATATATATATAAGATGCGGCGGTACGATTTTCTCTCTCAAAATAACACACTAAAATTCTAATCTCCAAAATAACAGTTTTTGTATCCTCTACTCCATGGACTAAGTCTTTAAAAAAATCTTATTAAAAACCATAATACTTTTATATCGAGTCGGATTATAATCTGGATCAAACATAATTAGGCTCTACAAAACGCATCATACAAGGTAGCACTACTGATGGTTGTTGGCGTCAGTAGGTGGCATCGGTTAATAGGTGGGCATCAGTGCAAGCACCGATAATAGTGTATGGCGCTCGTAGGTGGCATCTATCATCGATGCAAGATGGGCGAGGGAGATGGGCAGTGCAAGATGGGCAAGGGAAATGAGAGGGTTGTGGCTTTATGAGTGAGAGAGTTGAGAGATGGAGAAGGAGAGAAGAACCATGAAGGGTGTAGGAGAGAAGAATTGAGAAAGTGAGAGGGGCAATATTGTGCGTGATAATTTGGGGAGAAAGACTGAAAGTGTAAAATGTTTTACACTTGATTTTGGTGTAAAACATTTTACATGTGAGATGCTTAATTTTACAGTTGACTAGATTATATTCCCAAATAAACATGGTAAAATGTGTAAAAGATATTATTTAGAAACAAATGGAGCATTAATGGTGATGAATTTTTTCATAGTTGTTTTGTCATCCAAATCTTTAACTGATATCAAAATATTGTATTGATCCTAAAGACACTTTTTATTTGTAATTTTTTTTTTTTGGATACAAAAATAGAAATTCTATTCTAGTCTAATCTAAGTGCATATGTGTGTGAAATTTCCTCCTAAAGACTTCAACTCCAGCCCTTGCCCCCCACACCCCACAAGCATTTATTTGTATATTTTTCATATCGTGTGCACACATTAATAAATGTGAAAGAATAATTATTGATCAAAATAGGCTCGTAATAGACCAATAAATAAAAGAATGAATAGCGGCAATTTGAGACAAGAAATGTGAAGTATAAGTTGGAAAATTTTGACTGAGATACATGAGACCTAATAAAAGATGAAACTCACTCCTACTACTACCCTTGAAATAAACAACCCCATGCTTGGCCAAAATGGCCAAATACCATCTTTGGCTGGAAAAATTTAGCAATCTATCACATTTTTAAAACTTGAGTTTGACATGTAACTCAAGTTTCATAAAAAACTACCACAGTGGTACTTGTTGACCTAGATTGTTTTAATTAAAAAAGGCCACGTGGAACTTGTCGATACTGTATTTTGTCTGACCCGATTCACGCATTAAAACAAATGCCAAAATCAAAAGAATAAAAAAAAAAGGGTGCAAAATTACAAGTTTCAAAGCCAAAAGGGTAAAAGTTAAATACACCATGATTAGATAGTGGATGAAAGGGTAACAACATTTAAAATCCCTTTTTATAGCCATTAAGGCCAAAACCCTAATCAGGTATGGTAAAAAAGTTGACTTTTTGATCTGACTGTCAGATCGAGTTGAATTTTTTATCATCTCGTGGGGCATATTTTTCCCCTTTGAAATGAAAGTTTACGGGCCAAATTAGAGTTAAAATAGATGAGATATTACTAAAATATTAAAAACCCTAATAAATACTTCACTTTTTTTTAAAGAAAAAATATGTAGTTTTTTGGCCAACTTCGCGCAATAAATTGTACCGATTTGGCAAGAATTGGAGTGATACAGTTGAACCAACTTGAAGAATGAGGTCTTGACTACCTCTCATAAAAATGATATCTACCTCGAATTGGAAGATACAAATTTTTTTAGAAAAAACATCACAGTATTTTTTGGCACTGCGTCATCATGAGAGGTAGTCCTGATGCTTGGCAAATCCAATATGCTTAGTATTTTCCTTTATGAATTCCTGTTGCAAAATGAGAGTGGTCTTAGTATACTAACATAACAATTATGCTGTATCAAAGAAAAAGGGTATAATAGTTCTTACTTTTTTGGTAGCCTCTTAGTCTCAGGTGTTTGAAGACTCAGAACCAAGTTTATATTGGGATTTTAGTCTTGATAGCTCTAACCCTCTAAAGCTTTTATCCTAATTAAGCTTCACCCTTAAAGGGGACTGCAGCATTAGGACCAATTCTATGGTTTTCAGCCTTTTGACTTTCATACTATGATATATATCATAGTAGCGTATAAATCTTTTTTCAATAAAGAAAAATTCTGGTACTAATTGGATCTTACGTTTTAGTAATAAATATTGATGAGGCTTAGGGCAAAAAGAAATACAAGCCTCGATCAAAGCTTAGATAAGTCTTTTATTTAATAACAAGGGACAGTGCCAACCAATAGGATGAAATAGCTTTGCACCACCAAGCTTAGATAAGTCTTTTATTTAATAACAAGGGACAGTGCCAACCAATAGGATGAAATAGCTTTGCTCCAGGTGGTGGATTCAAGATAATTAGAAAATAAATTAGGGCGTGAATAATGAAATGGTCTTCTTTGTAAGCAAAGACATTTTACTTGTCAATTAGACGGCATCCTAATATAAAATTTGTCACATGTCCATTTCAAGAGTTGAACTTGCACCTTTTTTTTTTTGGGGGGGTTATTTCACAATCTAGCTTGATATCAGGGATTTTAGGCAAAAAAAAAAAAAGTTTTTTTTTAAAATAAAATTTTCAGGAAGAGAAAATTTTATATTAGGAAGCAAAATTTCCCTCTTTCTCTCTTTCTAAACTTTTTCCGATCCCCTATTCAGGGCGGTCTTCCTTCCTATATAGTTATTTGGATTGCATCCCAACCCTTCACTTGGATGGCCGCTGATTCTTTCATAGATACTTGCCCATCGTTGCCTTGTTGTTGCGGTAGAGTAGGCTGCAAGCTGTGAGGGCAATGTTCAGGGGTCATTCTGCCATTAATGTGGTAGGCTTAGCTGGTGTGATGCATTAAATGTGGAAGTGATGGATGCTTTATTTGGAAGCTTCCTCCTTCCCTTGCTTACTCGTCACTGCTATCTTCCTCGGCCTTCAACCTTATAATCTTGGTGGTTTATCTTCGGTCTCCAAAGAGGTAATTGTTCCTTGGGCTCATTGGGTGAGCGGTCGTTCTCGGTTTCCCTAACTTGAGTATCTTGACTGGGCTGGATCTAACCTGGTGAATAGTTAGGCTTAGTTGCACTTGCACCTCTTTGGGGTTTCCCTTCCCACAAATTCCTTTTTCAAACTTGTGCATACATTGTAATTTGAAACCTTTCCTTAGAATAGCATTGTTAAGAATTTGTGCCTACGGTTCAATCTCCATTGAACCCATCGGCACCCATTAAGCTTCCATAGCCCCTTTCTTTGCTCTGGCACTAACACATTTTTATTATCATCATTTTTGTATGATGAAAATGAGAAAATTGTGGATGACAACAAGGTGCTACTCTTCCAACTCCCTCTCTTTATTTTTGTGTTGTAGTTTGTTTGTGTATAGTACTTAGTATTCACATGCTCCCTACTTAGTAAATAAATACTCACATGCTATTGTTAGTATTCACATCCTACCTACTTGGTAAATAAATACTCACATGCTATTGTCCATTATTCTTTTATGCTTCCTCACATGCTACTTATACATATCTCTCTCTCTCTCTCTCTCTCTCTCTCTCTCTCTCTCATGCTTTGGTTGTAAATATTCTTTGACATTAGTATTCACCTAATATGTTATTAGCAAATAATTACTCACATGTGTATATGTATATATTGTTTGTAAAATTTTTTCAAAAATAAAAATGTCAAGTATCTTATTTCTTCACTAAAAAGATAACGTTTAAAATAAATTAAAATAATGCACTATCTTTTGGATGGCATTGTGGGGTGCCTAATGCCTTCCCCATACGTAACCAAACTTCCAAGTTCAAGATCTTTGGTTTGAAACTTTTGATTTACCTTAATTAACAAACCCTTAAAATTGGTTTAGTTAATCAGGTAACTTAAAATGAATTAGACACATAGGTGATCAATCACACTTAATACAAAACCAATGGTTGGTGGTGACTCCTAATATATATATATATATATATATTTATTTATTTATTTATAAAGGAGAACTTGAGTTTGTGAGACTCAAGTTCCTTGTAATATGTTACTTGAGTTTCTAAAACTCAAGTACCATAAAACTGACACGTCATAGCTTTTTACAATTTACACACTAGCTTTTATTTAATGCACTCACTCACCAAATACCCTTGCACACACTGGACACGTTACTTCTAGACACCTACACACTATGAATTTTTGCACACTTCACTTCACTTGTCCTTCACTTCACAAGTCACATGGCATGGGCATCATCCTATCTATATATACTAGATGTATGTCAAAAAGTAGTGGAATAACTGAGTGGAAGAAATATGTACTTTAAGAGCATTCACATCAGTGGGTGCATAATAGAAAATGATGCAAAATTCACACAATATCCTTTAAAATTGACCCGCATCAGTCTGACCATTGGTGTGTAAACATGCACACTTACTACAGTAACCATGTATATTTACATGGTTATTGTAGTTTTGCATTTAATAGTTTAATATTTTTTTTCTCTCTCCATATTGCTAGATCTCTCTCTCTCTCTCTCTCTCTCAGAATAGTAAAATGGGTAAACCCTCTCTCTTTCTCTTTCTATCAATCTTCCTCCCTCAAAGCTTCCATGGCCGAACCTTGATAATCTTATCACTGCTCGTTGCTGCCACCATGGTTTACCTTGTAAAGCTCTCTCCAATCTCACCCATTTTCGTTCAATATTGCTTTCTTTATTTGCTTTGCACTGAGCTTTCAATAGTGAAATATGTATTAATAAAAAAAGCAATGGATACTTAAATTCTTTATGTAATATAAACTACTAATTTGTTTTTTCATAAAAATATTTGTATAAGCAATAGATGTTGGAAATAAATAATAAACTGGTTATGTTAACGGGTGTTTTTAGGACAATTATTAATAAATTATTTTAGGAAAGTTTTGACACAACTTTTATGAAAAATAGAAAATATGTCAAAATATTAATTTTTTTCCCCATTAAAACTTTCCTAAAATAGTTCACTAACAATTGCATTTAAGGCATCCGTTAACCTTTCTCATAAATAAAGTGGGAAAAATTTTCTCACCATTTTTCAACTAGTTAGCACCACCACTATCCTAGAATGATTGAATTTCAACACATAATTATATTGACCAATGTAAGCATGTAGAGCAGAGCCAGGATTTAGAATTATGGAGGGCTCTATTACTTGTTGTGTGTGGTGACTTCGACCTTTAGTTCTGTTGCTTAGCTACTAAGAGTCTTTTTTTTTGGTTGTTGGATAAAGAAAAAATTATTTTTTAAAATTTTTTTTAAAAGGGATGGGTAGTTTGTTTTGGGTGAAACTGATTTATTGAGATTAGTTTTTTTAGCTTTGCTATTGGTAATTTATGTTGTTGGGCTAATTTTTTGGACTGGTATATTTTGTTTTAGATTTTAGATCTATAATTTTTTTTTTATGACCTTTAAAAGGAAGAAAATGTTAAAGTTACAAACTTTTTGTTTTTCTTTTTTTAACTGCTAATATGATGAATGATTATTGGTAAGTCAAAAATTGATGTAAATGGTAGGCTTAGATGTGAAGCAATAAGAATTTGCTATCTTAATAGTTTGTAAAAATTTTGCGCCTATAACATTACTATTAAAAGTGTCAATGATATTTTTTTTTAGAAGAAAAAGAATCAATGATGTTGTTGACAGGATAAAGTATAATTTTATATAAAAATTAAAATTGCTAAAATTGGTACTGCATGTATACTAATATTTTCTTTAAAAAATTTAGAGGGGGCCATTGCCTCCAAAGGTCCAAAGCCTATGAGTGGTTCCTTCCCTGCAAGTATACAACAAAAACAAAATTGTATTTTTTAAAGATAATTAAATTTAATTATATGATTCATTGATCAAACCAATCACATGACCTAATATAAGTAACATAAAGTATAGTGGTTAATATTTGTACCTAAGTTTTGCGCAATATGCTTAGCATAAACTTGATAAAACTTGCTATTTAGTAGACATGGAGCAATTGAACCTTCTTATCGAAGAAAAAAAAAATGAACCTAAAATCATTACCTTTTTTTTTTTTGACTTAAAAATCGTTACCTGTTTGAACTCGAACAAGAAAAGAAAGTATATGGGCAATAATGATAACTCGTTTAATTCGATAAGTTTCTGACTCATTCCCAATTTTGATCCAACCCAACATGTTCATCATGCCTTTATTATAAAATTTTTCATCTTTCAATATATATATACACACACACTAAAATTATATTAAAATTTCTATATTATGAATGAAAATAGAATAGTAAGGCAGGTTTGGTAAACTATAATGGTAATTACATAAAAATAGGAATATTTATTACAATGACTACAAAATGATGTAATTTAATACTTATTTCTATTCATTTATTCGGTGGCAACACAATAATAGAACACTGAAAACAATGGAATGAAAACGTTTTTTTTTTTTTTTTTTGAAACAATGGAATGAAAACATTTTAAATCAAACTTAAGATATATTTTAGGAAATATTTTCCTCGTATAATTATATTTCTTGCAAAATAATATTTTTTAGAGAGATGCTACGTCTACAACAATTTTATAATATTTTTACAACAAATCACAGATGGGTAGTTGTTATTGGTTCAAATTTGAAACTAACACTAAGATTACTTTGAAACTAACACCAAGATTACTTGTTGTAAAAATATTGTAGACATATCATTTCTCTATTTTTTAAATTTGAAAGAGAGATTAGTTATTTTTTATGATTTTTATTTTTCATAATTGTTATGTGCATATGGAATGTTTGTTTATTTGGAAATATATTAATTTTAGAAATTAATACACTTACTAAGGAATAATAATTATTATAATGCTTTTAGAGATGAATAGTTATTCCTCATTTTGTGTGATAGACTTTATTCATTACTTTGTGAAGCTTTGCAAAAATCTGAGGTGGCATAGTGGTATTGGAGGGGGTAAACCAAAGGATTTACACCATATCTTTATCAAATTCGAATTCTTTAAAGAATAGCTATTCATAAAAAATGCTTATTATTTATTCTTTGTAATAAAAACAAAATAAAACTACTAAACAGTTAAATCATGTGAATAACTATTATATTATAGTGCCTATTACAGTCTACTAAAGATAGCTGTAATGATATTACTTGTTAACTTGATGAGCAATTTTCAAATATAAAATTTTTTCAGTATTTGATTTACTATTAATATTGAGTATTTATTATTTTTATGTTCATTACAGTTTTTCCATATGGGGCTGGACTTAATTGGGCTCAACAAGGGACATTAAAACTCTTACTTTATAGCCCCACCTCCCAAACCCAAATGTAGGTCTTGTTCAGGTATTGGGCTTTCTTTCTTGAGTTTCGAGTTCCAATCAATTCGTACTTCTTAGGGCTCTCTGTTGACTTGAATTAGCAAAGCCCTAACCGAACCGATGTCGGAGTCAAAGATGCATTCTCCAGAAAAAGACAAAGACAAAAGACTCAATGTTCGGCAGAATCAGTGACCTACCAGATTGTCTTCTCTGCCATATCCTTTCGTTGCTTCCAACCAAAGACTCAATCGCCACAAGCATCTTGTCGAACAGGTGGAAACTCCTTTGGACTCTCGTCCCGAAACTCGACCTCGACAAAAGTAAGTTCGACGCGTCGTGTGGACAATCAGATAAGATAATCTCAATACCTTTGAAGATATTGTGCCCACTGTTCTGACTCTACACAGAGCACCGTACGTGCCTCCAAAAATTTAGCCTCAAATGTCATTTTAAGTGTGACTGTTTCCATGGCCTTCTTGATAATAAATGGATTGCCAATGTGACTTCGCGTAAAGTGGAAGAACTCGACCTTGGGATTGAAGGGAAATCGAAAGTTTGGACGTTGCCCAATAGCGTTTTCTATTGCAAGACATTAGTGGTTCTGAAGATACGTGGCACAATTGAGATTGATCCTCCGTCATCCTTTCAACTCCCAAGCCTAAAGATAATCACACTCAATCTCCGTCTCCGTCTGAAATATGGTGTTTGTGAATTATTTAAGCTTTTATCTGGCTGCCCCGTTCTCGAAGATCTGTCATTTGACGTGGAGGAGTTCAAATCTAAAATATGTGTACCTACACTGATTCTGGAAATCCGAATTACGAACTTGAGATAAACACCCCAGCTCTTGAGTACTTTAAATTTAGAGGTGGTTATATGGGTAAAATCGTTTTCCTTCACAAACTAGACAACTTACTTCACGCAAATGTTGATATTAATAATGATAATGCACATGATAAGGAATGGGAAGACCGATGGTATGGGGAATGGTATGCAGATAGGGTATTCAAGCTTCTTGCAGCCCTCCATAACGTCAAATTCCTGAAAATTTATCCTTATGTCTCAAATGTGCGTGAGGTCCCTTTTTCTTATTTTTGTTTTGATAAATGCCAACAAGATCTTGTTCAAGTAGAGATAAACACCCCAGCTCTTGAGTACTTTAAATTTAGAGGTGGTTATATGGGTAAAATCGTTTTCCTTCACAAACTAGACAACTTACTTCACGCAAATGTTGATATTAATAATGATAATGCACATGATAAGGAATGGGAAGACCGATGGTATGGGGAATGGTATGCAGATAGGGTATTCAAGCTTCTTGCAGCCCTCCATAACGTCAAATTCCTGAAAATTTATCCTTATGTCTCAAATGTGCGTGAGGTCCCTTTTTCTTATTTTTGTTTTGATAAATGCCAACAAGATCTTGTTCAAGTCCTCCAATAATTGGATGGAAAGAGTGAGGTCGTAAGTTAAAAGTTTTAATAGCATGATTAGAAAATGATATATTCATGCTCTATTGAGTTTATGGACATTTTTAGGACAGCCTTTGATGGTGATGTGATTATAATCTTGTCATGCAGTGTTTCGGTTATGGTTCCACTTATCCTTCCTGCTTCCAATATTTGGTTGAACTAAACATTCATATTTATCAGCATAGCTGGCATGTGCTACCAGACTTGCTCCAAAATGCTCCTAATCTAGAATTTCTCGTTTGTTACTAATGAGGTTAGTTTACTTTGTGCGGTGTATTTTTATATTCTAACTGGCATGTGCTTCAAGCCTTGCTCCTTAACATCTCCTAATTTAGAAGGTCTTGTTTTTAATAAGGTTATTCAAGTTAATTGGAGGATATTTTTTAATTAATCTTCCCCAAACCTAAAAATATGATCTACTACTGTATTTTTGCCATCAGCTTTTTTTAAACAGTGAAGACAAAGGCATGCTGGGTGGAGCCTCCAAATGGTCCTAATTATCTTTCATCACACATTACAAATTTTAATTTTAGCGGATTTGAAGGATTATAACATGAAGTGGAATTTGTAATATATATTCTAAAGGAGGCAAGGGCCTTGAAAACAATGACCATCAAAGCTTCTAGTGGAAAGTTAAAGGAAAGTGTTGACGAGATGCTATCAGTGTTCCCAAGGCTCTCTAGGACATGTCTGAAACCAAGGCTCTCTCTCTCCCTAAATGGTAATTAGCAACTAATTTCAAAGGCATGCCACAATTGTTTTCTATGTATGGACCTGTGTTGATCATAATGTGTTAGTAGTTTTTTCTGGCTGTTAATTTTCCGTTTTGTTCTGCCCCCCTTTTAAATTATTTGATGGAGAGAGAGAATGGATCAATTATCCGTTGTTCTCTAATCTCCTAGTGATAGATTGATTCTTTTGACAAAAAATGTTCAAAACCTCCACTTGACCTGCACAGTATAAATAATATGAATTAGGCTAAATTTTGGATAAAGAAATGTTCATAAATAAGCTTTTGTTGTCTCTTCATATGAATGATATGAATGATTTTAAAGATTGTTGCCTGGAATAGTTGAAATGGTAAAAAGAATTTAATGTCTCTCTTGAAAGTGTGACATCAAAAATGAACTATATATTGGAAGAAAGACTCAGTATGTTGTGTACTTTTCTTAGCTTTCTAGAAGGTTATTTCTTATCAAATCTTCTTCACTAGCCTATAACTAATTCAGTGATATCACTTTGGCATAACAGGCATGCATCTTTCGACATAACACCTCTATTACTAGTCATGTATCCGAGTCTTTTGTTTGCCTTTTGTAATATGTGCACTGAAGTAAGCATAGGGGTGAAATATAGTATAAGATGCTCTTGGTGTAGATGAAATGATTAAGTAAGATCTTAAAAGCAGAGGTCTGAGCTTTCCTCATTACTTTTTTTTTTTTTGTTTATTAAATAGTTGTAAGCCCTTTGCTTCTTGATTCCCGGGGGAAAAAGTTTCTGGTGATCCATGTTTAGATTATCAATTCATGTTTATAGATAGTATTTAGATTAAGTAAGATCTTAAAAGCTTCTTGATTCCTGGAGGAAGCTTATAGACCTATTTGACACTTGGACAAATGATCACACAGATATTTATACAAATTAATTATCATATTTTTGTTGGTAAGGAAAGCATACGAATCATAAACTAATTACAACAGTCTCTTTAGCTTACAAATTCCTTCGCCTTAACTTATTTATTTTTCTTTGAAAATCTCATGGCCGTATCTGGATAAGATCTATCTTATTTTCCATTCCCCTATCATCTACAATGTGGTGTCCAAGGGAAGTGTAATTCCCTTGAATCTCCCAAAAATTGTCGTCGGTGTAAAAATTGATTTTGTACCAATTTACATGGTTGCCATTTCAATATGTTACCAATGCTATCTCTCATTGTCTTCCATGGTCCTTACTATTTATCTTCTCTATTTGGAATATTTGGTTATCTTAAAAAAAATCACCATTCAACAGATAGATTCACACCATTATTCAACATGTCATAGAATTTTACCAATGCTATCTCTGCTTCAGCACCATGCCAAGCACACGACACCATTCAGAACATGAAAAGAAACAGCTAGTATCATTTTGAAAAAGGAATTGATGTGTCCTAAGAACATTATGAAAAAAACATATTACAATGTTCAAATTAATTTCCAGACAAGCAATTATTCTTTGTTGAACTAAAAATAAAAAAGAAGAGAGTGTAGAAAAGCCTCTAGAATGAAAACGTTTTTTTTTTTTTTTGAAACAATGGAATGAAAACATTTTAAATCAAACTTAAGATATATTTTAGGAAATATTTTCCTCATATAATTATATTTCTTGCAAAATAATATTTTTTAGAGAGATGCTACGTTTACAACAATTTTACAATATTTTTACAACAAATCACAGATTGGTAGTTGTTATTGGTTCAAATTTGAAACTAACACTAAGATTACTTTGAAACTAACACCAAGATTACTTGTTGTAAAAATATTGTAGACATATCATTTTTCTTTTTTCTTTTTTAAATTTGAAAGAGAGATTAGTTATTTTTTATGATTTTTAATTTTCATAATTGTTATGTGCATATGGAATGTTTGTTTATTTGGAAATATATTAATTTTAGAAATTAATACACTTACTAAGGAATAATAATTATTATAATGCTTTTAGAGATAAATAGTTATTCCTCATTTTGTGTGATAGGCTTTATTCATTACTTTGTGAAACTTTGCAAAAATCTGAGGTGGCATAGTGGTATTGGAGGGGGTAAATCAAAGGATTTACACCATATCTTTATCAAATTCGGATTCTTTAAAGAATAGCTATTCATAAAAGAGGTTAAATTCTATAAGGATGTGGTGTAAAACCCATGTTTTACCCCTCCAATCTCAACATGCCACATCATCTTATCACATATTTAAGAATAAACACAATTACACTCAATCAATTTTAATACCCATATATAAATTCAACCAAATTGGGAATCTATCAAGATGTTATTAGGTGTGGTAGGATGTATTGAATTTTAATAAATTTTAAGTAAAATGCTAATGTGGCAATCACTTATTGGATGGTGTAAAACATAGGTTTTACACCCCATCCTTATAGAATTTAATCTTATTATTTATTCTTTGTAATAAAAACAAAATAAAACTACTAAACAGTTAAATCATGTGAATAACTATTATATTATAGTGCCTATTACAGTAAGTAGCCACAATGATATTACTTGTTAACTTGATGAAAAATTTTCAAATATAAAATTTTTTCAGTATTTGATTTACTATTAATATTGAGTATTTATTATTTTTATGTTCATTACAGTTTTTCCATATGGGCTGGACTTAATTGGGCTCAACAAGGGACATTAAAACTCTTACTTTGTAGTCCCACCTCCCAAACCCAAATGTAGGTCTTGTTCAGGTATTGGGCTTTCTTTCTTGAGTTTCGAGTTCCAATCAATTCGTACTTCTTAGGGCTCTCTGTTGACTTGAATTAGCAAAGCCCTAACCGAACCGATGTCCGAGTCAAAGATACATTCTCCACAAAAAGACAAAGACAAAGACGCAGTGTTCGACAGAATCAGTGACCTACAAGATTGTCTTCTCTGCCATATCCTTTCGTTCCTTCCAACCAAAGACTCAATCGCCACAGGCATCTTGTCGAACGGGTGGAAACTCCTTTGGACTCTCGTCCCAAAACTCGACCTCGACAAAAGTAAGTTCGACGCGTCGTGTGGACAATCAGATAAGATAATCTAAATACCTTTGAAGATATTGTGCCCACTGTTCTGACTCTACACAAAGCACCGTACGTGCCTCCAAAAATTTAGCCTCAAATGCCATTTTAAGTGTGACTGTTTCCATGGCCTTCTTGATAATAAATGGATTGCCAATGCGACTTCGCGTAAAGTGGAAGAACTCGACCTTGGGATTGAAGGGAAATCGAAAGTTTGGACGTTGCCCAATAGCGTTTTCTATTGCAAGACATTAGTGGTTCTGAAGATACGTGGCACAATTGAGATTGATCCTCCGTCATCCTTTCAACTCCCAAGCCTAAAGATAATCACACTCAATCTCCGTCTCCGTCTGAAATATGGTGTTTGTGAATTATTTAAGCTTTTATCTGGCTGCCCCGTTCTCGAAGATCTGTCATTTGACGTGGAGGAGTTCAAATCTAAAATATGGGTACCTACACTGATTCTGGAAATCCGAATTACGAACTTGAGATAAACACCCCAGCTCTTGAGTACTTTAAATTTAGAGGTGGTTATATGGGTAAAATCGTTTTCCTTCACAAACTAGACAACTTACTTCACGCAAATGTTGATATTAATAATGATAATGCACATGATAAGGAATGGGAAGACCGATGGTATGGGGAATGGTATGCAGATAGGGTATTCAAGCTTCTTGCAGCCCTCCATAACGTCAAATTCCTGAAAATTTATCCTTATGTCTCAAATGTGCGTGAGGTCCCTTTTTCTTATTTTTGTTTTGATAAATGCCAACAAGATCTTGTTCAAGTTCTCCAATAATTGGATGGAAAGAGTGAGGTCGTAAGTTAAAAGTTTTAATAGCAGAATTAGAAAATGATATATTCATGCTCTATTGAGTTTATAGACATTTTTAGGACAGCCTTTGATGGTGATGTGATTATAATCTTGTCATGCAGTGTTTCGGTTATGGTTCCACTTATCCTTCCTGCTTCCAATATTTGGTCGAACTAAACATTCATATTTATCAGCATAGCTGGCATGTGCTACCAGACTTGCTCCAAAATGCTCCTTGACGATGCCAAAAATCGTCAGTAAGTCGCACGGTTTTCATGTACTCGATACCAGACTTGCACAACACAAAAAAAGAAGAAGATCTTACAGTGAGTACCGGTGTGGTACCAGCCAAATACCCTCCAAAAGTTAAGTTAAAGAACTCTTCACAACTTTAGAGTGTTAGAGCTGGAGTAAATTATGCATACATTCGTGAGAGGGGGTTTTGGGGGTTATATAGTGGTGTAGATTTGACCTTAATTTCTTGAGGAGGAAGGCCTTTCCTTATGGGGAGAACTCTCCATCAAATTTCAGGATTTTTCAGGATGGTCTTCCTTGTAGATGACCCTCAATTATGGTTAGGCATAGGGTGCAAGGCTTTTCCATATCAGGATTCTTGATGAGCACTTCCAGCCATGTGAGAGCCACGTGAGTATCGTGCGTCCCCCTCTATTAGGTTCGTCCACTTGGGGTTTGTCCCCATTTTTGGGTCCGTCCATATTGAGGTTCGCCTAACTGAAATTCGCTTTCTCTGGATCCATCTGCCCATGGAAATGTGTTTGCCAGTCTTGTCATGTCGTTAGCTTTGTAGGTCTAAAATTACCCTTATCAGTTGCCCCCTTAGCACATGTATCCGTTAGTTTCACCCTGAACAAACTCATGGGGTGACATATTCTTTTAGCCATTGTCTCTTTCCTCAGGAGTTACACTTTGATTGATGGGGTAGTTGAGGGTATAAGTGGAGCGTTCTGAGTGGCGCTAAGGTCATCGAAGAAAATTTACCCACTGATCAGCCTTAAATTTTTTCTTTTAAGTTTATTTTGAGAACAGTAGTTTTTTATATGCTAAGCTCTTTTGAGAACAATAGCTTTTTGTGAGGATAACGATTGTCGCTCATTGGGTTTTTGAGATTTCTTTGCTTCCATCGCCCTTATATATTTGTGTTTGACCTCTTTCTTTTGTGTCATGAAAAATTCTTAAGTGCTTTAATCTGTCCTTCTTGTGGACTTATTAATAATTTAGGTACGTCTCATTATACATCTTTCATCCGTCCACCTTGTGGATTTGTTAATAATTAGATGTACTATATTGTATATCTTTCACCCGTCCACCTCGTGGACTTAGTCAATGTATCCGTCCAACCTGTGGACATAAATTTGGATGCTTTTTGACACAACTATTCATTTTGTGGACTTAGTTCATATATCCGTCCATCTTGTGGACTTATAACATGAGTTGGCATCCGTCCACTTTGTGTTAATGAGCAAGTAAATAGTCCTAGATTCAAGGAGAAAATAAGGAAGTGAGAAAGAAACGTGTAAGAATATGGAATTCAATCATATATGCATATATCGTATTGGCTATGACTGGGGATATGCAATGCATGCATATCTATTTCTTACTTAAAGAGAAAGTGGCCTCGATAAGCTGTTTTGACATTAACATGTTTGAATTATATCATTGCTTTGGCGAGCTTCTATTCTACTTTAGTTCATATATCCATCCATCTTGTGGACTTATAACATGAGTTGGCATTTGTCCACTTTGTGGATTTTATAAATTTTTTATACTAGTTTGTATTCGCCCGTTCTATGGGCGTAGTAGATTTTGGATACTAGTTTGTATCCGTCTATTTTATGGACATAGTAAATTTTTGGATAATAGTTTGTATCCGCCCATTCTATGGACTTAGTAAATTTTGAATGCTAGTTTGTATCCGTCCATTCTATGGTAAGAGGACTTAAATTTTTACCAAGGCACTGGTGAAGGGCTTGGTTTGTCTGTCCTCCAGTAGGTAGGAAGACTTATATCTTTTACCAAAGCCTTTGTGAGTGGCTTAGTTCATTCGTCCACCCGTAGGTAGGACTATAGACCAAGGTACTCATGGGTGGCTTGTTTTGTCCATCCACCCTTAGGTAGAAGGACTTAGATTTTTGACAAAGGCACTCGGGAGTGGCTTAGTTCGTCCTTCCTCCCATAGGTAAGAAAACTTAGACTTTTGACCAAGGCACTCATGAGTGGCTTGGTTCTTCCTTCCACCTGTAGGTAGGACTTAAAATTTTTTACCAAGGCACTTGTGAATGGCTTGGTTCATCTGTTCTCCAATAGGTAGAAAGAATTAGCTTTTTTACCAAGGCACTCGTAGGTGGCTTGGTTCGTCCATCCACCCGTAGGTAGGAGACTTATATTTTTACGAAGGTACCCATGGGTGGCTTGGTTCGTCCTTTTGAGGACTTGATGCATTTTTGGAAAGAACTCATCCACATAGTACTTAGTAACTTGTCTGTTAATACTTAATGACCTGTAGGCGTGAACTCGTCCACTTTGGACTTAATTCGTTCTTTTTGAGGATTTAGTATCAAACTCGTCCATTTATGGACTTAGTAATGAATTTGTCCACTTAAGGACTTTGTAATGAACTCGTCCATTTGTGGACTTTGTAATGAACTCGTCCACTTAAGGACTTCGTAATAAACTCGTCCACTTGTGGACTTCATAATGAACTTGTCTACTTGTAGACTTCGTAATAAATTCGTCCACTTAAGGACTTCGTAATGAATTTGTCCACTTAAGGACTTTGTAACGAACTCGTCCACTTGTGAACTTAGTAATGAACTCGTCCAGTTGTGGACTTGGTAATGAACTCATCTATTTGTGGACTTCGTAATAAACTTGTCCACTTGGAAACTTCGTAATGAACTTATCCACTTGTGGACTTTGTAATCAATTCGTCCACTTAAGAACTTCGTAATGAATTCGTCCACTTGTGGACTTCGTAATGAACTCGTCCACTTGTGGACTTGGTAATGAATTTGTCCACTTAAGGACTTCGTAATAAACTTGTCCGCTTGTAGACTTAGTGAATTCGTCTACTTGTGGACTTAGTTATTTTGTAGGCATCCCTTGGGATGATCCGTCCACTTGTGGACGTGGTTTTGAAGTCGTCCACTGGTGGACTTAGTGAATTCGTCCACTTGTGGACTCAGTTATTTTATAGGCATCCCTTGGGATGATCTATCCATTTTTTGGACATAGTTTTGTAGAAACGTATGCATACACATGCTATATCTGAATAACTCATTTCATTGTGATCAATACGTGCATAAGCAAAAAAAAAAAAAAATGTTCCTAAAAAGAATAAAAACCTCAAATAATTTAGAAAGGGGCAAAACATTAAAATAAAAAAAATCAATTATAACTAGAAAAAATTTACCACTTGAAGAGTGTCTATTATAAACTAAAATTTTTGTAACATGTCTTCGAAATTAGTTATGAAGTACTAGTCAAAGAAGTATACCTCATTCAACGGCAAGAAGACATGTCTGTGAGCACCTTGGGAACGTTAATAGTTTCTTGAGAGTTGAGAACACTTTCCTTTAACTTTTTTTCTTGAAGAATTAAATCAGCTGTCTCCAAAACTCTTGCCTTTTAAAGAATATATTTTACGAATTCAATTTCAAGTTCCAATTTTTGAAATCTGAAATAATAAAGACTTCTAAGGTGTAATGGCAGATAATGAGGATCATCCAGTGACTCTTTTGGGTATAACCTGTGCTGAAAGGGACCTTTATACTGGTGACAACAAACATAATAGATCATTAAAGTAGGTATATTGAAGATAAGTTAGAATATAAAAATACATCGCACAAAGTAAACTAACCTCATTAGTAACAATGAGAAATTCTAGATTAGGAGTGATAAAGGTATTTTTAGACCTACAAAGCTGACGACATGACAAGACTAACGAATACATTTTTGTGGGTAGATGGATCCAGAGGAAGTGAACCTGAGTTAGGCAAACCTCAATATGGATGGACCCAACAACGGGGATGGACCCCAGGTGGACAAACCCAATAGAGGGGACGCACGGTACACGTGTGGCTCCCACGTGGCTGGAAGTGCTCATCAAGAATCCTGATATGGAAAAGTCTTTCACCCTACGCCCAACCATAATTGAGGTTATGTACAAGGAAGACCATCTCGAAAAATCCAGAAATTTGATGGAGAGTTCTCCCCATAAGGAAAGACCTTCCTCCTCAAGAAATGAAGGTCAAATCTACACCACAATATAACCCCAAAACCCCCTCTCACAAAGGTACGCATAATTTACCCCAGTTCTAGCACTCTAAAGTTGTGAAATGTTCTCTAACTTAATATTCGAAGGGTATTTGGCCGATATTATACCGGTACTCTCTGTAAGTTCTTTTTCTTTTTCTATGTTGTGCAAGTCTGGTATCGAGTACGTGAGAATCATGCGACTTACTGACGATTTTTGGCATCATTAGTTGGCGCCATCTGGGGAAATCTTATAAGCCATACTACCACTTCCCAGACAAAAAGTTGCATGGTACTTACTCGCTCGATGGTAACCACCAACAATATTCAAGGAGATGAACCACGTACCACTGCCCTCGAGAGATAGGTTCAGACTCTCGTTGCAGCCGTAGAATGCCTTACCAAGCAAAACCACGATCTAGAGGAGCAGCTGTGCCAAAAGAACATAAGGTTTAACACTCAAAAGGAGGACCAAGAAGGCATCAGTGCTAAGAGAAGGGACTAAGAAGGGCCGGAAGGTAGCAACGTCCCAAGCAGACCAGAGTGACAAGGCACAAGCCGTCCATCCGCCGCAAAGACGACTCCACCATACATGATCCCAAAGATGCAGATGATAAAGAAACAGATGGACTTCATGATGAATGCCCTCAGAGGACAGGTGTCTAGCGACCTCGATGAATTGGTACATTAGACGGATTCACCCTTCACAGCATTCGTCACTTCATTCCCATTTCGCCGAAGTTTAGCATGCTACAGGTAGAGGCCTACGACGAATCCAAGGATCCCTTAGATCACCTGGAGTCTTTCAAACCTTGATGCACTTGCAAGGCGTGGTGGACGAGATCATGGCCGAGCCTTTCCAACTATGCTAAAGGATCTCGTAAGGGTATGGTTCAACAAGCTGAAACTAAACTCCATTAGCATCTTCAAAGAGTTGAGCACACAGTTTGCTTCACACTTTATCAGAGGGCACATGTATAAGAATTCCACTACATGCCTAATAAATATCAAGCAACGGGAGGATGAGACGTTAAGGTCTTACATAACCCACTTTAACAAAGAGGCCGTCTCGATTGATGAAACTAACTACAAGATACTCGTAGCGGCATTCGCCAACGGGGTTATAGAAGGGAAAGTTTTTGTTTTTTATACAGGAATGACCCGAAACCATGACAAATGTATTTTATAGGGCTACCAAATATATGAAACACGGAAGACTGCTTGCCGAGAAAAAGCAAGCCCAAAAAAAGGAAAGACAAGAAGAGGCACGGCAAAATATAGGGATGGAAAAGAACTAGGACTGGAGACCGACGGGAGGATAGGCGCTCTAAACCCCCCACTGGGAGTTTCGCAAGCTTCACCTCCGCTCAGTGCCCCATTCAATCAAGTCCTAATGCAGATCAAGGACAAGAGCCTTGACGTTTCCTAGCAAGCTGAAGGGAGACCCTAGTAAGGGTCTAGAGATAAGTTACTACCGTTTTCACCGTGATCATGGTTATGATACATCTGATTGCTACAACTTAAAGCAACAAATAGAAACTCTTATTAGACAAGGAAGAGTTGCAAAGGTTTTTCAGCAAGGAAAGAACTGACCCACCCACAAGAACAGGTTGCCCGAAGGGAGAACGAGGGTCCTAGGCACCCCTAGGAGACATAAGAATGATTGTGGGGGCACTACAACTTCTGGCTCATCTAAAAATGCCCGTAAGACTTACCTCAAGATGGTTCAGAACATCCAACTGATGGGCTTTGTCCCGAAAATGGTGCGGGTCGACAACCCCATAATTGGATACACGGAAGAAAATGCTCGACGTTTTTATCACCCGTATAGTGATGCACTCGTTGTTAGCATATGGATAGGGGACTACAATACACATCAGGTCCTAGTTGACAACGAAAGCTTTGCTAACATCCTTTACTACCCGGTATTCCAACAGATGAGGATTGAGAGAGAACGGCTGGTTTTGACCAACGCCTCGCTCGTTGGGTTCGAAGAAACAAGAGTATACCCCTTCAGTGAGGTCACATTGCCTGTAACAATTGGTTATTACCCTCAGCAAATCACTAAGGATGTTGCATTCCTTGTTGTCGATTGCTCATCTTCCTACAATGCCATCTTGGGTTGACCTACTCTCAAATCATGAAAGGCCATAACTTCGACTTACCATCTGATGATCAAATTCCCCACCGAGTACGAAGTAAGAGAGGTACATAAGGAACAAGTGGCAGTATGCGAGTGCTACATAGTAATGCTAGAAATGGATGACCTTTTACAAACTATGAGCATAGAAGAACAACAGACGGTTGTAAAGCCCGTCGAGGGATTGGAAGAGATACTCCTCGATAATGCAAGGCCTAAGTGAACGACTAAAATCGACACTCTTGCTAGCCTGCCAATCCATCAGGAGCTCACCACATTTCTAAAAGAAAAACAAGACATCTTTGCTTGAAGCCATGCCTTGGATCAACCCTTCAGTCATGGTGCACAGGTTGAATGTGTCGCCCACTTTTCCCCCTATCCATCAGAAAAAGTAAGTGTTCGCTCAAAAACGAGACCGAGCTATAGTAAAAGAAGTCCGCAAGTTGCAAGATGCAGATTTCATTAGAAAAGTATACTTCTCCAACTAGTTGGCCAACGTGGTGATGGTCAAGAAAGTCAACAGGAAGTGGAGGATGTGCGTAGACTTTAAGAGAAGACTTTAAGAGAAGCATCCATGTTGATGGTCAAGAAAGTCAACATGGATGCTTTTTTGGCTATAACCATATTAAACTGGATGAAGCTGATTAAGAGAAGACTTCGTTCATCACCAGCCAAGGCCTCTGCTTCTACAAAGTAATGTCGTTCGGCCTCAGGAACGCGAGCGCAACATATTAGAGGCTAAGGAACAAGATGTTTGCACATCAAATTGGAAAAAATATCCAAGTCTACGTTGATGACATGCTAGTAAAAAGCCGAAGGGAAGACAATCTCAAGGAGACCTTCGACACCCTTCGCTCTTACAACATAAAGCTCAATTCAAGTAAGTGTGCATTCGGGGTAACGACTGGAAAGTTCCTAGGGTTCACGGTGTCTTAAAAAGGTATTGAAGTCAGCCCAGACAAGATCTGGCCATAATAGTAATGGCGCCACCAAGGAACGTGAAAGAAGTACATAGCCTCAACGGTAAGGTAGCTGCGCTGAATAGGTTCGTATCAAGGGCAACGGACAAGTGCCTACCTTTCTTCCGCCTGCTAAAGAAGTCTTTTGAATGGACGGCATAGTGTCAACAAGCATTTAAGGATCTGAAGGCCTACCGTTGCTGAGTCCCTCCAAACTAGGGGAAGATCTATTTCTCTACTTAGTTGTATCCTCGGCTACTGCTAGTGCGGCCTTAGTTAGAGAAGAAGAAAGGATACAGAAACTCGTATACTACACTAGCCAAGCATTTCGACGTGCGGAGGAAAGGTACCCACCAATAAAAAGCTCACCTTTGCTTTAGCCATTGCAACCCATAAGCTCAAGCCATACTTCCAGGTGCACACTGTGGTCGTCTTGACTAACAAGCCTCTATGACAAGCAATGATTAATCCCAAAGCCGTCGAACGGATGGTGCTATGGGAGATAGAATTGAGCGAGTTCGTCGTACAATACCGCCTACGTACTGCCATAAAGGGACAGGTGGTCGCTGACTTCATTGCAGAATTCACCCATATAAATGGCCAAGGGGCAAAAAAACATCCTCAGTGGAGCATCCACAAGGATAGGTCATCTAACAAGCAGGCTGGTAGAGCCAATATAGTACTCCATTCCCTAGAAGGGGATGAAATCGAATGCATAGTTCAACCCGACTTTCCTACAACAAACAATGAAGTAGAGTACGAAACTTTAGTGGCAAGACTAGGCCTCGCCAAAGCTACAAGGGTAACAAGTGTGGTCATACATTGCGACTCTCAGGTGGTCACCAGTTAGGTGAACAGCAACTTCGAATCTAAAGGGGAAAGGATGAAGAAGTACCTGGAGCAGGTGCGAAAACGAGTAAGCGAACTGCAGGCCAAGTTCTTCCAAATCCCCAAGGAAGAGAACGAGCAAGCGATCGCCTTACTAAAGCCGTATCAGCAAAACACACGCTTATCCCCAGTAAGGTACTTTTTTTTTATTCAGCTTTCACCTTTGATAAATGACATCAGTATGTAGGAAATAAACTCGGGAAGCAACTGGACTACACCAATAGTTTCTTATTTGAAAAATGGCACGCTACTTGACGGTAAGGGGCCATGAGAAAGCTGAAGGTCTAGGCAGCATGATTCGTTCTAATAAAGGACATCCTGTACAAGAGAGGCTTTTTCGCCCATACCTAAGATGCTTAAGCCCTGACGAAACGGACTATGTCATGAGAGAAGTCCATGAAGGGATCTGCGGGAACCACTTAGGGTCATGGTCTTTGGTGCACAAACTGATTCAGGTTAGATACTACTGGCTTACTATGCAGAAAGATGCTCAGGCTTATTTCAAAACCTGGGATAAATGTCAGAGGTTCAGCAACGTTATTNTTCTGGCTCATCTAAAAATGCCCGTAAGACTTACCTCAAGATGGTTCAGAACATCCAACTGATGGGCTTTGTCCCGAAAATGGTGCGGGTCGACAACCCCATAATTGGATACACGGAAGAAAATGCTCGACGTTTTTATCACCCGTATAGTGATGCACTCGTTGTTAGCATATGGATAGGGGACTACAATACACATCAGGTCCTAGTTGACAACGAAAGCTTTGCTAACATCCTTTACTACCCGGTATTCCAACAGATGAGGATTGAGAGAGAACGGCTGGTTTTGACCAACGCCTCGCTCGTTGGGTTCGAAGAAACAAGAGTATACCCCTTCAGTGAGGTCACATTGCCTGTAACAATTGGTTATTACCCTCAGCAAATCACTAAGGATGTTGCATTCCTTGTTGTCGATTGCTCATCTTCCTACAATGCCATCTTGGGTTGACCTACTCTCAAATCATGAAAGGCCATAACTTCGACTTACCATCTGATGATCAAATTCCCCACCGAGTACGAAGTAAGAGAGGTACATAAGGAACAAGTGGCAGTATGCGAGTGCTACATAGTAATGCTAGAAATGGATGACCTTTTACAAACTATGAGCATAGAAGAACAACAGACGGTTGTAAAGCCCGTCGAGGGATTGGAAGAGATACTCCTCGATAATGCAAGGCCTAAGTGAACGACTAAAATCGACACTCTTGCTAGCCTGCCAATCCATCAGGAGCTCACCACATTTCTAAAAGAAAAACAAGACATCTTTGCTTGAAGCCATGCCTTGGATCAACCCTTCAGTCATGGTGCACAGGTTGAATGTGTCGCCCACTTTTCCCCCTATCCATCAGAAAAAGTAAGTGTTCGCTCAAAAACGAGACCGAGCTATAGTAAAAGAAGTCCGCAAGTTGCAAGATGCAGATTTCATTAGAAAAGTATACTTCTCCAACTAGTTGGCCAACGTGGTGATGGTCAAGAAAGTCAACAGGAAGTGGAGGATGTGCGTAGACTTTAAGAGAAGACTTTAAGAGAAGCATCCATGTTGATGGTCAAGAAAGTCAACATGGATGCTTTTTTGGCTATAACCATATTAAACTGGATGAAGCTGATTAAGAGAAGACTTCGTTCATCACCAGCCAAGGCCTCTGCTTCTACAAAGTAATGTCGTTCGGCCTCAGGAACGCGAGCGCAACATATTAGAGGCTAAGGAACAAGATGTTTGCACATCAAATTGGAAAAAATATCCAAGTCTACGTTGATGACATGCTAGTAAAAAGCCGAAGGGAAGACAATCTCAAGGAGACCTTCGACACCCTTCGCTCTTACAACATAAAGCTCAATTCAAGTAAGTGTGCATTCGGGGTAACGACTGGAAAGTTCCTAGGGTTCACGGTGTCTTAAAAAGGTATTGAAGTCAGCCCAGACAAGATCTGGCCATAATAGTAATGGCGCCACCAAGGAACGTGAAAGAAGTACATAGCCTCAACGGTAAGGTAGCTGCGCTGAATAGGTTCGTATCAAGGGCAACGGACAAGTGCCTACCTTTCTTCCGCCTGCTAAAGAAGTCTTTTGAATGGACGGCATAGTGTCAACAAGCATTTAAGGATCTGAAGGCCTACCGTTGCTGAGTCCCTCCAAACTAGGGGAAGATCTATTTCTCTACTTAGTTGTATCCTCGGCTACTGCTAGTGCGGCCTTAGTTAGAGAAGAAGAAAGGATACAGAAACTCGTATACTACACTAGCCAAGCATTTCGACGTGCGGAGGAAAGGTACCCACCAATAAAAAGCTCACCTTTGCTTTAGCCATTGCAACCCATAAGCTCAAGCCATACTTCCAGGTGCACACTGTGGTCGTCTTGACTAACAAGCCTCTATGACAAGCAATGATTAATCCCAAAGCCGTCGAACGGATGGTGCTATGGGAGATAGAATTGAGCGAGTTCGTCGTACAATACCGCCTACGTACTGCCATAAAGGGACAGGTGGTCGCTGACTTCATTGCAGAATTCACCCATATAAATGGCCAAGGGGCAAAAAAACATCCTCAGTGGAGCATCCACAAGGATAGGTCATCTAACAAGCAGGCTGGTAGAGCCAATATAGTACTCCATTCCCTAGAAGGGGATGAAATCGAATGCATAGTTCAACCCGACTTTCCTACAACAAACAATGAAGTAGAGTACGAAACTTTAGTGGCAAGACTAGGCCTCGCCAAAGCTACAAGGGTAACAAGTGTGGTCATACATTGCGACTCTCAGGTGTCACCAGTTAGGTGAACAGCAACTTCGAATCTAAAGGGGAAAGGATGAAGAAGTACCTGGAGCAGGTGCGAAAACGAGTAAGCGAACTGCAGGCCAAGTTCTTCCAAATCCCCAAGGAAGAGAACGAGCAAGCGATCGCCTTACTAAAGCCGTATCAGCAAAACACACGCTTATCCCCAGTAAGGTACTTTTTTTTTATTCAGCTTTCACCTTTGATAAATGACATCAGTATGTAGGAAATAAACTCGGGAAGCAACTGGACTACACCAATAGTTTCTTATTTGAAAAATGGCACGCTACTTGACGGTAAGGGGCCATGAGAAAGCTGAAGGTCTAGGCAGCATGATTCGTTCTAATAAAGGACATCCTGTACAAGAGAGGCTTTTTCGCCCATACCTAAGATGCTTAAGCCCTGACGAAACGGACTATGTCATGAGAGAAGTCCATGAAGGGATCTGCGGGAACCACTTAGGGTCATGGTCTTTGGTGCACAAACTGATTCAGGTTAGATACTACTGGCTTACTATGCAGAAAGATGCTCAGGCTTATTTCAAAACCTGGGATAAATGTCAGAGGTTCAGCAACGTTATTAGACAGCCGACGGAGGAGCTCACCCCAATGATGGCCCTATGGCCTTTGCTTAATGGGGATTGGACATCATGAGCCTATTCCTAATAGCAATGAGACAGTTGAGGTTCATACTGGCCGGCATAGACTACTTCACCAAATGGGTAAAAGCGGCTACTATCACAGAGAAAAACATACGAAGCTTTGTCTGGAGAAACATCATCTGCAGGTACAGGATCCCTAGAGTCTTGGTCTCAGATAACAAGAAGCAATTTGATAACAACTCCTTCAGGGACTTTTGCTCACAATTAGGGATCAAGAACCACTACTTCTTCCTCGCCCACCCTCAAGCCAACGACCAAGTTGAGGTCACAAACCAATCCTTACTCAAAATTATCAAGACTCAGCTCAAGGGGCAAAGGGTATATAGCCAAAAGAGTTGCCAAGTGTACTATGGACATACAGGACAACAGCTAGAATGCCTACAGAAGAGACACCGTTTCGGCTAGCATATGGAAGTGAGGCAGTTATCCCAACTGAGGTTGGACTCATAAGCTACAAAGTGGATAATCATGATGAAAGTAGAAACGACAAGGCCATGCGTCTATAGCTTAACCTAGTGAATGAAGTCAGGGCAACAGCTGAACAAAGGCTAACACGATACCAGGACCTCATGGCCAAACACTACAACTCCAAAGTCAGACACAAAGACTTCCAAGTTGGGGATCTTATCCTAAGGAATGTAACGGATGCCATGAGAGATCCCTCCCAGGGAAAGCTTGGACCTAACTAGGAAAGACCCTACAAAGTCACGTCATTGCAAAGGAAAAACACCTACCACCTGGAGACATTAGACGGGCAAAAGTTACACCACCCATGGAACGCCGAGCATCTCAAGAAATACTACCAGTAAACGACAACATGAAGGGCGCCACTCCTCATTTCCAGTTTATTTCTTTTAGTTAATTTTTATCTATAGTACCTTCTATGCCCAAAGGGCAGAGAGAGAGAGAGAGAGAGAGAGAGAGAGAGAGAGAGAGAGAGAGAGAGAGAGAGAGAGAGGATATATTTACTAACCTTCTCCTGGTGATAAAATTTATTTCTTAGCTGTCTGATTATCGATGTACAAATGTTTATTTGACCTTCATATTTTTTGGTAGATAAAAAGACTAAAACTTGATGAATAAGCGTTCGTGAATAAAATTTTGCTATGTTTGGATATGCATGAAATTTTAGAATCTAGTTCACTTAATTTGTTATTAAATACTTTTTTTTTTCATAAATAGTAGTAAAAATAAATTAAATAGTAAAAACAAAGTTAGTTTTTTAAGCCAATACCAAACACCCACACACTAAATGTTTCTGTCAAATGTGTTACCTTAGAAATTATGTGGTGGAAGAAAGACTTAGAACATTTGTAAAACTTTTGTTTTTAAATTTTGTTTTATTAGTAAATATTTACAAATAATTGTACTCTCAAAGTTAAGACTTTTGTGTTGCAGGTGGCAACATCCTTTTATCAACATATTGCACCTCTTGGGGTATAGCATAGGGACCACCATGAGGTCGGTGGAATGTGTAGATGTGAATGAAAAGGGTTTCTGCCTTTGAAGTTTCATGCGAATAAAGGTAATGATAGACATTTCACATCCACTGTGCAGAGGCTGGAAGGTTCGATTGGGAGAACTGAGTCAGATTTGGGTTGACTTCAAGTACAAGCAAATGCCAATATTCTGCTATCTTTGTGGCATGGTGACCCACGATGAAAATGATTGCCTAGTGAGGCTTTGTCGTATTGAATGGATGAATGCAGATGACAAGCCACACGGGCCATGGCTGAGGGCAACGCAGGAAAGACTTCAGAAACCACAACTAGTCTTGGCACCATCTCAAGATAGCGATAGGGAGGTTCAAAAGAACGCAGACCTCCATGCTCAGGCTGCCATGGGATTGGACCGGTATCTACGAAGTGCTGTGAAGGAAACCCATTCCCAAACGATGGCAGTAAAGGACAATGTAAAAGGTAGGGCTGACGTGGGGGTTGTGGGCGCAGTTACCGAGGTGGAAATCCCGAGAATCCTTCACGTGCAGCGAGGCTGTCATTTCGAGGAGCAGCTAAAGGAGATTGACACAGCAATTTTTAGGGATATGGCTGACACAACGAATCACCATCACGCAGACCAGAGCACGGGTATGACTGAGGTGATACAGACAAATGTTCAGTCCACTTATGTGCAGATGAAAGAGGAAGATGCTGTTAGACATATTGGGCCCCAGGAAAAGTTAAATAACAACATGTTGACACCACCTAGGCCACAGTTGCATAACAGGCCAGCCAATAAAGCCCAGGTAAACTTTACAACTCTTACTCCTTTCATTTTGGGCCAAACCTCACCATCTAGCTCTACAAAGCCCAAGCAGAAAAAACCAGCCAAGTAAATTTAAGGAAAGGCCGTGTGGGACCAGCCATGCAAAGAAAAGAAAATGTTTTATGTAAAGTGATAGAGAGAGTGAAAAGCAATGGCTTGGGGAGCAAATTGGCCTTGAAAGCAGGGGACAAGAATACAACTTTCTTCCACACCAAAGCATCCAACCACATGCAGTGTAACACTATAGCCAGGGTGCTGGACTCCAACAACGTGTGGATAGAAGATGAGGAGCAGATTGGCCTTGAATTCGTACAATATTTTGATGGCCTCTTTACCTCCTCCGACCCTCAAATTGAGCGGGAGCTTATTGATGCCATCCAGCCAAAAGTAACAGACAGGATGAATGCCTTACTGAACAGGGAGTTCCAGGCAATAGAAGTTGAGAAAGCCTTGAAGCAGATGCACCCCACGACGGCCCCGAGCCCAGATGGTATGCCCCCTTTATTTTATCAACATTATTGGCCTACTGTTAGAGAGACTGTTATATGTAATACCTTAAATTTTCTTAACCACGGCATGGCACCGCCCAAATTCCATGAGACACATATTATGCTCCTACCAAAAACAAAAGAACTGGAAAGGGTCATGGATTACCAACCAATAAGCTTGTGCAATGTGGCTTATAAATTGGCTTCAAAAGTGGTGGCAAACAAAATGAAGGTAGTGCTGCAGGAAGTTGTGTGTGAAAACCAAAGTGCTTTTGTGGCAAAGAGGCTAATCACTAATAACATTTTAGTGGCGCATGAAGTGATGAATCATATTGGCAAGCGAAGAACAGCCAAAAGTGGGGAAATGGCATTGAAATTAGACATGAGTAAAGCCTACGACTAGGTAGAATGGGAGTGCTTAAAGCAGATAATGTTAAAACTAGGCTTCCATGAGCAATGGGTGCAAATAGTTATAAGGTGCGTGTCATCAGTCTCTTATGCAGTGAGAATTAATGGTAGGCCATTTGGGATAATACGTTCGACACGTGGGCTTTGACAGGGCGACCCACTCTTTCCATACCTCTTTCTCATTTGTGCGGAAGGTCTGTCTGCTCTTCTCCACAGTTCTGTTCAAAGGCAAAGATTAAGAGGAGTGGTTGCCTCGGGTGGGGGACCTAGAGTGTCCCATCTTTTCTTTGCAGATGACAGCCTCATTTTTGGGAGGGCCTCATTGGAGGAATGCGCTGAAATACAAAGGGTGCTTCAGGTGTATGAACAGTCATCCCAACAACAGTTAAATTGGTTGAAAACCTCCTTATTTTTCAGTCCTAACACAACTGAGGAGTTAAAGGAGTCAATCAAGGCAATGTTTGGTGCAAGTGAGATTCGGCCTCATAAATCCTACCTCGGGCTACCATCCTTGGTGGGTCGATCAAAAAACAATACTTTTGCCAATTTAAAACAGAGGGTTGCCAACAAAGTGTCGAGATGGAAGGAAAAACTCTTGACAATGGCTAGTAAGGAAATACTAATCAAAGTGGTTGCACAAGCAGTATTGTCTTATTCCATGTCATGCTTTCTCTTACCTAAGAAATTATGTGATGAACTCACTAGCTTGATTCGGCAATTCTGGTGGGGTCAAGTTAAAGATGAGAAAAAACTTACCTAGTTAAGTTGGGACAAGCTGTGCATGCCAAAGGAAATGGGCGACATAGGGTTCAGGGAGTTGAGGTTGTTCAATTTGGCGCTTTTGGTGAAGCAAGGGTGGAGGTTACAGACTAGCTCCACTTCTTTGTTTGCTCGAGTTTTTAAGGCTAAGTACTTCCCCCACTGCTCCTTCTTAAAGGCAGATTTAGGCCGCCAACCTTTCTAAGCTTGGCGAAGCATAATGGCGGCCCAAGGGGTGGTAAAAAGGGGCACGAGGTGGCAAATAGGCTCTGGGGAGAATGTGTGAGGTTGGTGTGACAAATGGATTCCTAAACCGACTTCATACAGTGTTGTCACAAGGGAAGATGCTTGCCCAAATGTTGCTCTAGTTTGTGACCTCATAAATAGAGCATCCATGGAATGGAAAGCGGAGCGAGTCCAGGGCTGCTTCATAGAAGAGGATGCCGATGCTATTTTAAGCATCCCACTAAGCTTGCATCGGCCCAAGGACAGGTTGATATGGGTGGAATCACCAAGTGGTAAATTTATGGTCAAAAGCGCATATAGGTTGGCTTATGAGGTGAACAGGGGTGGTGGCAATGCGGATTGCTCGAACCCTTCAGCGAGGAAGAAAGTATGGAAGGGGTTGTGGAGAATGAACCTTCCTCATAAAGTCAAGCATTTTTCTTGGAAGGCTGCTAGGAACATCCTGGCTTCTAAAGAGGCGCTACGACAGAGGCACATCGTGGTGGATGGTGGCTATGCTCTTTGTGGGAACCCAACGGAAAATGTTCTCTATGTTCTCTGGTTTTGTGATCACGCCAAGGATGTATGGAACACGAGTAAGCTCTCTCTCCCTTTTGATATTGGGCCCAATTGGTGTTTCTTGGATATTATGGAAAAGCTTCAAACATATGAGGAGGTGGAATTTTTTTTCTAAATAACAACAAATATTAAAAAATTTAGTTAAGTGTCACGTTTGAAAAGAATGTAGAAAACTAACATCTCGAGTGTCTAAAACTCGAGTTCCAAGATAAAAATCGAGTTTTTAAGTCTCGATTTGTAAGCGGATAAGTGTGATGTGGAAAAAAATCCAAGTGGAAATCGAGTTTTAAAGACTCGAGTTCCATAAACGCCGCTATAGAGCATAAAAACGTCATTATAGGGCTTAAAAATAGAGTTATAAAAAATTTTTGCAGGAAAACGCCGCTATAGGGCTTAAAAATGTCACTATAGGGCTTAAAAACGCCACTATAGGGCTCCCTGAACCTGGTATTGAACACTAATAAAAAAATTTTGCAGGAAAACACCGCTATAGGGCTTTAAAACATCACTATAGGTCTCAAAAACGCCACTATAGGGGTGATCAAAATAATTTTTTTTTTTTGCATGGAACTCGATTTTCAAAAACTCGAGATCCATGTGGCATTTTCAGTCCAACAACACTCGCGAAGCGAGTCTTTAAGACTCGAGTTTTAAAATGGATCTCGAGTTTCTAAAACTCGAGATGCTATTTTTCTTAATTCAGAACTTTGCCTAACTTACTATATACTTGGCCTTTACGTTGTTAGTCTGCCCATTCCCCCGAGGAGGTGCATCACGGTTTGGCAGAACGGTTTGTGTCAGTGTGCTGGGGTATTTGGAAAGAGAGGAATGTCATCCGAATTGATGGGAGGGGTAAACTTGGTAGGGTCACTTTGAAGACCTCCCTTGGCTTAATAGATGAGTTCCAAGTGGCCAATGAGGGTCTGTGGAAGCCAGCTGTAGCGGGACCTAAACCGATACGGTGGGCGCCTCTGCTTCCGGGATAGTACAAGGTTAACTCAGATGGTGTAGTGTTTGCAAACCAAAGGAAGGTGGGGCTGGGCGTGATGGTCCGTGACAGCAATGGGAAGGTGATTGCTGCTTTAAGCAGCCCCATGGTGGGTCCCCTTGGCGCGCTTGAGATGGAAGCCAAGGCAATGGAGGTTGGCATGCGTTTCACACTAGACATAGGCATCTGAGATGTGGTGTTTGAGTGTGATGCGTTGGAAGTCTTCAATGCTGTCCAGGGGTTAGGGACAGTGCAAGCTTAGATTCAAACACTGAAGGAGGAGATGAATTGATTCCAACGGCTAGTTCACCTTCCAAAACGATGTCGTGTAGTAAAGTTAAAAGATACAAAACACGCTTGAAGTGAAACGATGCCGTCTCTCATTAAAACCAAACTGTGTCGTTTTAGTCTGAAAGAATTAGTGAATACCTGAGGAAAGCCACGCACGTGTAAAGGGTTGTTACAGAACGTGCGAAGCAGTTACAAGTCTGTTATAACAGACTTCGTTGGAATCATCTTTCCTTGCTCTCTGATGTAACTATATATATATCTATTCATTTACATGTATTGTATAGTATTGAATTTCTATGAAATGAAATATATCTGAGTTCTCTCTCTATCAGTTTGTTAAGCTCTGTTTTTCTTCCTATTTTGATTCATAGAGTAACTGTGAGATTAAGAGAGGTGAGTTTGAGAGTGTTTCTTCATGGTATCAGAGCATTGATCCGTATCAATGGCCTCTACTCAGTCTGGTTCATCGTCTTCCTCAAGTGCTGTGCCTGCTATGGCTTCTTCAGGTTTGCAAATGAACTCTTCGTTGCTACTGTTATCAAATATGTCATCTATGATGACTGTGAAGCTGGACTATGGAAATTATGTGGTATGGAAACATCAAATCGAGGTAATTCTTGATACCTATTCAATGATTGATGTTCTTGATAATTCAATCACTGCTCCAGATAGATTTCTCAAAGATTCATCTGGAAACATTACCACTGAAATCAATCCAGCATTCATGGCTTGGAGGAATCGTGAACAAGCAATGTTCACATTCTTGAATTCAACACTTTCCCCTACAGTTCTTGCTCTTACAGTTGGGCAGAAATCTGCTAGAGGTGTTTGGCAAGTCTTAGAGAAGAGGTTTGCATCAATTTCGAGGTCTCATGTTATGAGTCTCCGCAATGAATTGAATGCTATTAAGAAAGGAAATGAATCTATTGATAGTTATTTTCAGAAAATTAAACAAGCTTGTGATAAACTGGCTGCTGTGTCTGTGTTTGTGGATGATGAAGAGCTTCTCCACATTGTTCTGGATGGCCTTCCATCTAACTATGATTCTTTTAGCTCTGCTATTAGAACCAGGAGTGATGTGTTGTCTGTGGAAGAATTAAATGCATTACTTAATGCTGAAGAGAGAATTATTAAGAAAAGATCTAATGGTGTTGATCAAGTGTCTATGGCTATGGCTGCCAACTTTCACTCACAAGGATTTCCTCGGGGAAGAGGAGGAAGAAATTACAACCAGAGAGGCAGAGGTGCTCGTGGACATGGCCCTCACTCTGGTGGAATGAGTTCTCATTTTGGTGGAGGAAATTACTCCAATTTTGGTGGTTCTGGTTCTGGTTCTCAGCTTCAGAATTTTAGTTCTGGTAACCAAGGTTTCCCATCTCAATTTCAGTCTTTTAATCAATCTAAGATTCCTCAGAATCAAGGTCAAATTCAAGGGCAATCCAGTAGGCCTACTTGTCAAATATGTGGAAAGAATGGTCATTCAGCCCTTGATTGCTACCATCGTATGGACTTTGCATACCAAGGAAGACATCCTCCTGCTAAGCTTGCCTCAATGGTGGCCAATGCTGCTCAAGTCCAGGCTTCAAATTCTTGGCTCACTGACACAGGCTGCTCAGATCATGTGACTCCTAATCTGTCACAGCTCTCTATCCATCAGCAACCTATTCAAGGCAATGAAACTGTTACTGTGGGAAATGGTCAGGAGCTTCCAGTCACTCACATTGGCAATGGTAAGCTTCAAACATTGACACATAATTTTAGGCTGGATAATATTCTAAGAGTGCCTGATCTTGCTTCTAACCTTCTGTCTGTCCATAAACTGTGTCTCCAAAATAATGTTTTTTGTTATTTTGATGCCAACAAGTTCTCAATTCAGGATTTGCAAACGGGGAAGATCCTCTATGCAGGGTTGAGTAAAGATGGGGTCTATCCCATTCCATCCATCTCTGATTTTTCCTCTTCATTGAATCATTTCAAGTCTTCTGCCTTTGTCTCTGTCAAACCACACCAGATTCTGCTTTGGCATCATAGACTTGGTCACCCTCATTCTAGAAGTTTGTATTCTGTTCTTAAACCTGTATTTTCATCTCTTACTTTGTCTATGATTGATGAAGCTTGTTCTTCTTGTGAATCCTGTATAAGTGCTAAAATGCACAGACTTCACTTAAATAAAGCTTCAATTGTTTCCACTTCATTCCTTGAACTTGTGCATAGTGATGTTTGGGGTCCCTCTCCCATGACTTCCTTACTTGGCTTTAATTACTATGTTCTTTTTGTTGATGATTACACTCGGTTCACTTGGTTGTTTCTTCTTAAATCTAAAAATGAGGTTTTGCCTGTGTTTAAACACTTCAAGTCCATGGTTGAAACTCAACATAATTCTACACTCAAAGTTTTGAGAACTGACAATGGTTCAGAATATAGTAATGCTGAGTTTCAATCATACTGTTCTAATCATGGCATTCTCCACCAGACTTCCTGTCCTCATACTCCTGAACAAAATGGAGTGTCAGAAAGAAAGCATAGACATGTTGTAGAAACAGGTCTTGCTCTTCTTTATCAATCACATCTGCCTATCAACTTCTGGTCATATGCCTTTACTGCTGCAATCTTTCTTATTAATAGGCTTCCTTCATCAATGTTAAGATTCCAATCTCCTTGGGAGAAATTATTTTCTAAACTCCCATCTATTCATGCTCTTAAATCATTTGGGTGTGCTTGCTATCCTTTCCTTAGACCCTATAATAAAAACAAACTACAACCTAGGTCTGCTCCATGCATTTTCCTTGGTTATCCTCCTATGTCAAAAGGGTACATATGTCTTGATCCCTCCACTAACAGGATCTATATAGCTTGTCATGTTTTGTTCAATGAATCCCTTTTTCCCTTTGCTGTTAATCCTACTCTTACCAATCCCAATATCCCTTTCTCAACTTCCTTATCTGATTGGTTGCCTCATCCAGTTCCTTCTGCCTCTATTCAATCCACTGATACTCCTGCTTCTTCTCCTTCATATGATTCTGACTTGGTTTCTTCTTTGCTTCCCTCATTTCTTTCTTCTTCTTCTTCCATTCCTGTTGTTCCTGCTCCCATTGAAACTCCTGCTTCAATAACTACATCATTATCTGTGATCCCAGCACCTACCCTACCTACTGTGTCACCTGTCAATCCTGTCCCTACAGCCCTTGGTCCATCCCTTACAAATGCCCATCCTATGGTCACAAGGTCTAAGCATGGAATATATAAGCCTAAAATTATGCAGGTCCAATGTGACTATTCTGTTGCTGAACCTCCCTCCTTTGCCATTGCTTCCAAGCATCCTCAATGGGTGGCTGCAATGGATGATGAATTCAGTTCTTTACAGAAGCAAAACACTTGGTCATTGGTTCCTCTTCCTCCTCAGAAAAATGTTGTGACTTGCAAATGGGTTTACAAGCTTAAAAGGCATAGTGATGGGTCAGTTGCCAGGTATAAAGCCAGATTAGTGGCTAGGGGTTATCTCCAACAATATGGATTGGACTATGATGAAACTTTTAGTCCTGTTGTTAAACCTGCCACAGTTAGACTTCTTATTGCCTTGGCTGTGCACCATGGTTGGGAATTGAAGCAGTTAGATGTCTCAAATGCCTTTTTGCATGGTTTTCTTAAGGAAGAGGTCTTCATGGCTCAACCTCAAGGCTATATTGATCCTGCTTTTCCTACACATGTGTGCCTCCTCCATAAGGCTCTTTATGGTCTAAAGCAAGCTCCTCGGGCATGGTTTGACAGATTTACATCTCAGCTGCTTCATGTGGGCTTCTATGCTTCAGCTGCTGATGGTAATTTGTTCATCTTGAGGCATCAATCCTTCATTGTGTACTTGTTACTCTATGTGGATGATATTATCATCACTGGGAATAACTCTTCTTTTGTTTCTGCTATTATCAACTTGTTGAGCAAGGAGTTTGACCTCAAGGATCTTGGCTTGCTTCACTACTTTCTTGGGTTGCAAATTGAGTATACTCCTACTGGTTTATTTGTGCATCAGTCTAAATATGCCACTGACCTCCTTAAGAAGTTTAATATGACTGATTGCAAACCTTGTAAGACACCATGCTCTCCTAACCTTCACCTTCTTCCTCATGATAGCCCTCTTTTGTCTGATCCTACATCCTATAGGAGCCTTGTTGGGGCCTTACAGTATCTCACCTTCACCAGACCAGATTTATCCTTTGCTGTTCAACAAGCTTGCCAGCATATGAGCACTCCCACTCAAAATCACCTTCAAGCTGCAAAACGGATCTTGAGGTATCTTCAAGGGTCTCTTCACTTTGGGATTGCTTTTACCCCAGGCCCCATTTCCTTATCTGCTTATAGTGATGCAGATTGGGCTGGGGATCCAGTGGACAGACGTTCTATCACTGGCATGGTGGTGTTTCTTGGTAATTCCCCAGTCACTTGGTCTGCTAAAAAGCAATGCACTGTGTCTCGTTCCTCAACAGAAGCTGAGTATCGTGCTTTGGCCTCTACTGCAGCTGAATTGTATTGGCTTCGAATGCTTCTCAGAGATTTTGGCATTATCCTTCCTCATCCTCCTCTTCTTTGGTGTGACAATGTCAGTGCCTTGGCCATTGCCTCTAATCCTGTATTTCATGCTCGCACAAAACATATTGAGGTTGATTTTCATTTTGTTAGAGAAAAGGTTCTCAGACGTGATTTGCTGGTTAAGTTCATCTCCACTCATGATCAGCTTGCTGATCTGTTTACTAAGGGTCTTTCCTCTCCCCGGTTCAATTGGCTTACTTCCAAACTCATGTGGAAGTTCCCCATTCGTTTGAGGGGGGATGACAGTGCAAGCTTAGATTCAAACACTGAAGGAGGAGATGAATTGATTCCAACGGCTAGTTCACCTTCCAAAACGATGTCGTGTAGTAAAGTTAAAAGATACAAAACACGCTTGAAGTGAAACGATGCCGTCTCTCATTAAAACCAAACTGTGTCGTTTTAGTCTGAAAGAATTAGTGAATACCTGAGGAAAGCCACGCACGTGTAAAGGGTTGTTATAGAACGTGCGAAGCAGTTACAAGTCTGTTATAACAGACTTCGTTGGAATCATCTTTCCTTGCTCTCTGATGTAACTATATATATATCTATTCATTTACATGTATTGTATTGTACTGAATTTCTGTGAAATGAAATATATTTGAGTTCTCTCTCTATCATTTTGTTAGCTCTGTTTTTCTTCCTATTTTGATTCATAGAGTGACTGTGAGATTAAGAGAGGTGAGTTTGAGAGTGTTTCTTCAGTTAGCGGCGCCAAGCTCTTTGATCCTCTTCATCGTGGATGGCATCCTCCAGCAAGCTAGTTGTTTCAGGTCATGTTGTTTCACACACACAAAAAGGCAGGGAAATGTCCCTGCCCACATGTTAGCGCAGTATTCTAAGCCTTTAGCTAGTTACGTTGCTTGGGTAGAATCTTGCCCGAGCCATATTGAGCGGGCTTGTGCTCAGGATATGGATGTAGCTACTATTTCTTAACTCTTGAATACAAAGTCAGTATTTCCTATCAAAAAAAAAAAAAACATATTGCGCCTCCATTACTTGGAACGACTATGTGCCAGCTTTTTTCCCCTTCTCATAATGTATATAAATTAGATATGCACAGACTGAACACTGAAGTGCCCTATGTACCTCAATAGGGGTTAGATTATATTTAGTAAGTAGCCCTTCTTAATGTAGAGAAAGACAAAGGTAAAATCTTCTTGGGATGTTATGCCTATTTATTAACTAGTTGCAATTCTTTTGTTTATTAATGAAGTTCTTAAATTTTGGAGGAAAAATTTTCTTTGTGATCCATGTTTAGTTTATGTGCATAGATGGTATATTTAGTAATCCTGAGGATCCAGCCGTTGGCTATTTAAACACGTACCTGTAATTTTAATCAGTTTGAATTTTGATTTGGAAGCTTCTAGACCCTGAAGGTTAAAGTGGTTTTGATTTGAAATTTGATCTGCTACTACGATATGTTTAGCTGGTTGAAGCAGAACCTATTAATTCATCCATGGAAACTGAAAAGGGAATTCAAATCTATTCAACATGTCTGCTCGTACATGGAAGTATGAATGGACAGGTTTCATATACTTCTTCACTTAAAAAAAAAAAAATTTTATTTATAAAATTTGATTAATGCTTTAGCTACTGTCCTTTTGTCTTTTTTGCCCTCCTTTCATACAAGAGACTCCCATCTAGTGAAAATATTACTCACTTTTGTATATCGATTCCTATGACTTTCAACTACCGTGAGAAAAAAAATTATTTTTCGGATTTGGATGTTCTCATACTCACTAACAGTAACACTTACTTCTCATTTTCCATTTCTTCAGTTGATTCTCCTGTGTACTCATTGTTTATTTGAGACGCTTCTTCTCATTTCAATAAATTTTATTTCTTCTTCTCAGTTATGCAGTTCTGCAACTCAAGGATACTGTACATGTGGGAGTGACTCGTGGAGTATGTAAGACTGTAATTAGAGTTGGTCATTAGATTGCCATGTGCTTAACTCTTGTAACCTGTTCTGTTAGTTACTCTTCAGTTGTATGCTGAGTTAGTTAGGAAGCTATTAATGCCAAGTTGGCTGGTAGTTACTAGATAGTGCCAATTGATATTATAAAGGCTAGCTTCTGATTGTGATAGAATCATTGAGAGAAGATAGACTTGAACTCTCTCTCTCTTGTGGAGGCTAACTGCCTTCAAAGCCGGTCCTTATTACTGAATCTCCTTGGAACAATTAAGGATCTTTACGAAGTCCTAACCTTCACCAAAACAAAACTTGAAACATGTTGGAGGGCAGAATCTGCTATGAAGTGCCTGTTTCCTCCAAATAATAGCTTTTTAAAATTCTTTCAAACCGTCCATTTCCCCAAAAATAGCTAGCTGTAGCAAATGGGCATAAAATTAAACTGGAAAAAAGATGGATTGGTTGACAGGTTCAGTAGTCTACCAGATTGTCTTCTCGGTCCTATCCATACGTTTCTCTGTCATATTCTTATAGTTCAGCAGCCCCTGGGGATCGGTTTGAGTTGCCTTGTAGCATTTTCTATTGCAAAATTAATGTTGGTGGTTATGGAACTAAGTGGTAGAATTGAGATTAATCCTCCTTCATCCTTTCAATTACTGAGCCAAAAGATTCTATCCTTTTCTTTTAAAGAAGTATTTTAATCTGGCAACTACTCTTTTAGGCGGCTCCACTGTGGCTGCCTGGTCCTCCAATATTTTTGACATTTGGAAGAAATAGTCAGGACGATATGTTCTGTTCTGGATTATTTGCTCCTGCCCTTAAACTTTTTCATATAGAGTTTAGCCTGTTTCTACTCGATATTGATGGTTACTTGATTGAGATGAAGGCCCTTGCTTGAGTACTTTAAGTTTAAAGGTAATCTGGGAGACATTAGTTTTCCTTAAAAACTAGCCAACTTAGTTGAAGAAGATGTCTATATTTCACTTCTACAACTAGCTGCAAATGATATTATGGAGTAGGTTTTTTAAACTTTTTAGAGCACTAAAAAGAGCAAAATTCCATTCATTATTTCCTGGTGTCAGAGGTAAGAAAATGGCCTTTCTATTTTATCATTTATTTTATTTTATTTTATTTTTAATGAATAGTGCTTGGACTCTAACGATGAGCTATTGTTCAAATGCTATATTCTCCTTCAAAAATAATGGGAAGTCAGATAATAGGTTTAAGATCAACTAGGTGTGTCTGTAACTTACTGAAAACAAATTCTTAAGATTATAGTTAGTTAGAGCCTCACTTTCATGGAAATTTATAAAAAATTCTAGTACAAATGTACAATATATGTTGTTATGATTATAATCTTGACATGCAATGCCTTGGCTTTGGTTCAATTTATTTTTCCAATTTCCAAATTTTGGTCTAATTGGACTTCAAACTTAATCCTTCTAACTGGCATGTGCTTCAAGCCTTGCTCCTTAACATCTCCTAATTTAGAAGGTCTTGTTTTTAATAAGGTTATTCAAGTTAATTGGAGGATATTTTTTAATTAATCTTCCCCAAACCTAAAAATATGATCTACTACTGTATTTTTGCCATCAGCTTTTTTTAAACAGTGAAGACAAAGGCATGCTGGGTGGAGCCTCCAAATGGTCCTAATTATCTTTCATCACACATTACAAATTTTAATTTTAGCGGATTTAAAGGATTATAACATGAAGTGGAATTTGTAATATATATTCTAAAGGAGGCAAGGGCCTTGAAAACAATGACCATCAAAGCTTCTAGTGGAAAGTTAAAGGAAAGTGTTGACGAGATGCTATCAGTGTTCCCAAGGCTCTCTAGGACATGTCTGAAACCAAGGCTCTCTCTCTCCCTAAATGGTAATTAGCAACTAATTTCAAAGGCATGCCACAATTGTTTTCTATGTATGGACCTGTGTTGATCATAATGTGTTAGTAGTTTTTTCTGGCTGTTAATTTTCCTTTTTGTTCTGCCCTCCTTTTAAATTATTTGATGGAGAGAGAGAATGGATCAATTATCCGTTGTTCTCTAATCTCCTTGTGATAGATTGATTCTTGTGACAAAAAATGTTAAAACCTCCACTTGACCTGCACAGTATAAATAATATGAATTAGGCTAAATTTTTGGATAAAGAAATGTTCATAAATAAGCTTTTGTTGTCTCTTCATATGAATGATTTTAAAGATTGTTGCCAGGAATAGTTGAAATGGTAAAAAGAATTTAATGTCTCTCTTGAAAGTGTGACATCAAAAATGAACTATATATTGGAAGAAAGACTCAGTATGTTGTGTACTTAGCTTTCTACAAGGTTATTTCTTATCAAATCTTCTTCACTAGCCTATAATTAATTCAGTGATATCACTTTGGCATAACAGGCATGCATCTTTCGACATAACACCTCTATTACTAGTCATGTATCCGAGTCTTTTGTTTGCCTTTTGTAATATGTGCAACTGAAGTAAACATAGGGGTGAAATATAGTATAAGATGCTCTTGGTGTAGATGAAATGATTAAGTAAGATCTTAAAAGCAGAGGTCTGACCTTTCCTCATTTCTTTTTTTTTTTTTTTTTTTGTTTATTAAATAGTTGTAAGCCCTTTGCTTCTTGATTCCTTGGGGAAAAAGTTTCTGGTGATCCATGTTTAGATTATCAATTCATGTTTATAGATAGTATTTAGATTAAGTAAGATCTTAAAAGCTTCTTGATTCCTGGAGGAAGCTTATAGACCTATTTGACACTTGGACAAATGATCACACAGATATTTATACAAATTAATTATCATATTTTTGTTGGTAAGGAAAGCATACAATCATAAACTAATTACAAACTAAAAGAATTCTAGTTTAGTTCTCCTTGATTAATGTTTAGTTTGTAAATTCATTAGTACATATGGTATTTAATAGTATAAGGGGTCAATTTTTGGGTAAATTAAACACCTATATTTTAATTTGTTTGGATTTTAATTAGGAAGCTTATGGACCGAAAAAGTTACGAGTGGCTCAAATATGAAATGTGTCTACTATTATGTTATGCTTAGATAGTTGATCCATAAGTTGTTGAATCTCTTGCTTTCGGGTGGGCAATGTTTGCAGCTCAGTAAATACACCTTACTCAGGTGATTTTTGAAGCGTTCTCATATGTGATTTCTGGTTTCGATTGATTTTTGGTTTCAATCCAAACACACATATGAGAAATTGTACAAAAATGGCTTTCAATTGATCCTCTAGATTTTTATTTTTTAATTTTTAAGTTTTTAATTTTTTATTTTTAAGGATCTCAAACATGTGAGAAATTGTCTTTTACTTTAGGATAAGTGATCTCCCCTTCTCCTCTTCCTTTACTTGGAACATCCATATTGTTCTCCATTGAATGACTGAATTACTTTAAGAATCTCATCAATGTTATTCTCATTCCATCTTTTCAAGGATTTGTACAGTGTCTTTAGCTTACAAATTCCTTCGCCTTAACTTACTTATTTTTCTTTGAAAATCTCATGGCCGTATCTGGATAAGATCTATCCTATTTTCCATTCCCCTATCATCTACAATGTGGTGTCCAAGGGAAGTGTAATTCCCTTGAAACTCCCAAAAATTGTCGTCGGTGTAAAAATTGATTTTGTACCAATTTACATGGTTGCCATTTCAATATGTTACCAATGCTATATCTCATTGTCTTCCATGGTCCTTACTATTTATCTTCTCTATTTGAAATATTTGGTTATCTTAAAAAAAATCACCATTCAACAGATAGATTCACACCATTATTCAACATGTCATAGAATTTTACCAATGCTATCTCTGCTTCAGCACCATGCCAAGCACACGACACCATTCAGAACATGAAAAGAAACAGCTAGTATCATTTTGAAAAAGGAATTGATGTGTCCTAAGAACATTATGAAAAAAACATATTACAATGTTCAAATTAATTTCCAGACAAGCAATTATTCTTTGTTGAACTAAAAATAAAAAAGAAGAGAGTGTAGAAAAGCCTCTAAGAAATTGCATTGTCAAAAATATTTGGAAAAACTGCTGGAGTGTTGTTTAGGGGGTTCTCTCTCCAAAATTGAGAGAAAAATGTATTTAGAGAGGCTATTGGGATGCTTGATTTCACCAGCATAAAATAAAACCCTGAATACAAACAATCATTTCTCATAGACACACTCATCACCATCATGATAGTAAGTAATAACCACAGTAAAGAGAGGATATAAATATTCAGCAAGTACTAAATCTAATAGTATTAACCAAGAAAATATGCAACAGAGAGAGTACAACCCCATTCTACAATCTTAACCCTTTAAGGAGAAAGAAAAGAAAAATAGTCAAAAAACAATTTCATCAATGATGATCAAAGACTCACTTCCTCTTCCTAACTTGGAAATCATCATCATCCTTATCCTCTTCCTCAACAAAGTCATCATCATCAACATCCTCATCCTCATCACCCCACTCATCTTCATCAAGCCCATCCAACTCATCATCCGACTCCGACTCCTCATCAGCATCACCATCATCGACACGTCGCTGACTAGCAGCCTCCACAACCCGAGTCTGGTCCTTGACAAAATACCCATTAACCAAACCAGCTTCTTTATCAGCTTTCTCAACAAAGACAAAGCCACCACTAGCCCTCTCACCTTTGTCAATAGCTACAACACCCTCCCCCCCCTTAAGATTAAGATCAAACCCAAAGAACCCACCTTCTCTTTTGTTGAACACAATGTTATGAGCAGCCACCTTGGAGGTATTGTTTATGCCATTGCATTTTTGGACGATGCGATTCCGAAGGATATGGAGGGGAGCTTTGGTGTTTCCAAGTACCATTCTGGTTGCCATTGTTAAGGCTTAGGGAAGTGAAAACTATGGAAGTTGTCTGTGTTTGTTTGCTGGCTTTGCTGGAAGTGGAGGCTGAGTACAGAGTAGCCAAGCGTGCGGTTTCATATATGGAGGGTTTAGGGTTTTAGGAGGACACGTGGCCTTCTGGCGTGTGCAGAAGGTGGTTCTAGAGACTTCCTGGTTGGTAAAGGTTGCCTTGTAGGATTTTCTATTGCAAAATGTTGGTGGTTATGGAAATAAGCGGTAGAATTGAGATTAATCCTCCTTCATCCTTTCAATTACTGAGCCTAAAGATTCTATCCCTTCTTTTTTTTTTTTTTTTTTTTTTTTTTTATTTTAATCTGGCCACTACTCTTGACATGCAATGCCTTATTTCAATTACTGAGCCTAAAGATTCTATACCCCCTTTTTTTTTTTTTTTTTTAAGAATTATTTTAATCTGGCCACTACTCTTGACATGCAATGCCTTGGCTTTGGTTCAATTTATTTTTCCATTTCCAAATTTTGGTCTAATTGGACTTCAAACTTAATCCTTCTAACTGGCATGTGCTTCAAGCCTTGCTCCTTGCATCTCCTAATTTAGAAGGTCTTGTTTTTAATATGGTTATTCAAGTTAATTGGAGGATATTTTTTTAATTAATCTTTCCCCAACCTAAAAATATGATCTACTACTGTATTTTTGCCATCAGCTTCTTTTAAAAAGTGAAGACAAAGGCATGCTGGGTGGAGCCTCCAAATGGTCCTGATTATCTTTCATCACACCTTACAAATTTTAATTTTAGAGGATTTGAAGGATTATAACATTTAGTGGAATTTGTAATATATATTCTAAAGGAGGCAAGGGCCTTGAAAACAATGACCATCAAAGCTTCTAGTGGAAAGTTAAAGGAAAGTGTTGACGAGATGCTATCAGTGTTCCCATGGCTCTCTAGGACATGTCTGAAACCAAGGCTCTCTCTCTCCCTAAATGGTAATTAGCAACTAATTTCAAAGGCTTGCCACAATTGTTTTCTATGTATGGACCTGTGTTGATCATAATGTGTTAGTAGTTTTTTCTGGCTGTTAATTTTCCTTTTTGTTCTGCCCTCCTTTTAAATTATTTGAGGAGAGAGAGAATGGATCAATTATCCGGTGTTCTCTATCTCCTTGTGATAGATTGATTCTTGTGAAAAAAAATGTTCAAAAACTACACTTGACCTGCACAGTATAAATATTATGAATTAGGCTAAATTTTGGATAAAGAAACGTTCATAAATAAGCTTTTGTTGTCTCTTCATATGAATGAGTTGCCTGACCTGGAATAGTTGAAATGGTAAAAAGAATTGAATGTGTCTCTCGAAAGTGTGACCTCAAAAATAAACTATATATTGGAAGAAAGACTCAGAATGTTGTGTACTTTTCTTAGCTTTCTACAAGGTTGTTTCTTATCAAATCTTCTTCACTAGCCTATAACTAATTCAATGATATCACTTTGACATAACAGGTCAGTGATTTGGCAACATGCATCTTTCAACATGTATCTGGGTCTTTTGTTTGCCTTTGTAATATGTGCAACTGAAGTAAACATAGGGGTGAAATATGGTATAGGATGCTCTTGGTGTAAATGAAATGATTAAGTAAGATCTTAAAAGCAGAGGTCTGAGCTAGGGCTGTAATCGGTTTGGTTCAATCCCTTTTTTTTTTATCCGGCCAACCGAAACCGAAATTTTCGGTTTTTAAAAGTCTCAACCGAAACCGACCGAAATAGTTGAAAAACCGTCGGTTTCGGTTTTGGTCGTTTTTTGGTCGGTTTCGGTTTTTGGGTCTGGAGTTTGGGTTAGTTGGGCCTTCAGTTTTTTTTTCCAAAAATTTTCTATTTGGGCTTTTAAAAAAAAAAAAAATGCAGTATTCATGCCTCTTATTTTATTTGCATATAAAACATTAAAACTTAAAAAAATAAACATCTTGATCTATGTTGTTTCTACAAAACAGAGATTCACTATTTTCAAAACCTAAAACACAAAACAGAGAGGGGGTACAAAATCAACATTATATAAAACTAAATTACACTAACTCAAATCATTCACTAGCTCAACAAAAGAAGAAAAAAAAAAAAAAACCCTCAAATCATTCACATATATACACCTTGGATGGAATAAATAAAAAAGTGGCGTTTTGTCATGTTTTCAACGTGTTTGAATTCCCCTATTTACTTATCATCATGCATCAAAAGAAAAGAAGAAAAGAGCATCAAAAGAAAAGAGAATCAAAAGAAAAGAAGAAAAGAGCTTCAAAACAGAGTCTCACTGTGAGATTACTAAGATGAGAAGCCGATGATCAAGCCGGCGTGGGGAGGGTGGCGTGTGGAGGTAGTGGCAGAGGGTGATTCGGCATGAGAGGACTGTGGAGTGGAGGCTGAAGTTTGAAGTGAACGTGAGAGAGATGAGAGAGTGGAAAGTGTGAGAGTGAAACTGAAGTGTGGGCTGGGTACGTAGGATATGGTTTTCCATCTTTTGTCTTTATACTCTAATTAGTTTTAGTTTAATTAGATATTTACTTAGTTTAATTATAGATGATTAATCTAATGGGTTTTAAAATATTATGTTTAAAAAATGTTATGATTAATCTAGGCCGGATCATTTGTTTAAATTTTGAAATCTTGAATCATTGAATTGTGAATCACTGAATGATTGAATGACTGAATTATTTTAATATGAAAAGATGACTGAATTGTTTGAATATGAAAAGATGGAAGTCCACTGCCCCACGCAAAGTTGGCTGCCAAAGGCCAAAAGCATATCTCTCTTTCTTTGAGAAAAGCATATCTCAGTGGACAGAGGGTCAGTCAGAGTCAAATTAAATATTTATAAAATATTATATATTTAATATAAATTATAATATAATATTATAATAATATATTTTGGTTCGGTTCGGTTGGTTCGGTTTGTTAAAATTTGCAACCGAAAACCAAATCGAACTGTTCGGTTTTTTATTTAATAAAACCGAAACCGAACCGAACCGAAACCGAACCGAAATTTTTGCATTGGTTTGGTCGGTTTGAATCGGTTTTTTCGGTTCTTCGGTTTTTTGCACACCCCTATTATGAACTTTCCTCATTTCCTTTTTTTTTTTATTATTATTTTTTTTTATTAAATAGTTGTAAGCCCTTTGCTTCTTGATTCCTTGGGGAAAAAGTTTCTGGTGATCCATGTCTAGATTATCAATTCATGTTTATAATAGTATTTAGATTAAGTAAGATCTCAAAAGCTTCTTGATTCCTGGAGGAAGCTTATAGACCTATTTGATGCTTGGACAAATGATCACACAGATATTTATACAAATTATCATATTTTTGTTGGTAAGGAAAGCATACGAATCATAAACTAATTACAAATTAAAAGAATTCTAGTTTAGTTCTTCATGATTAATGTTTAGTTTGTAAACTCATGAGTACATATGGTATTTAATAGTATAAGGGTCAATTTTTGGGTTAATTAAACACCTATATTTTAATCTGTTTGGATTTCAATTAGGAAGCTTATGGACTGAAAGAGTTACAAGTGGCTCTAATATGAAATGTGTCTACTATTATGTTATGCTTAGATAGTTGATCCATAAGTTGCTGAATCTCTTGCCTTCGGGTGGGCAATGTTTGTAGCTCAGTAAATACACCTTACTCAGGTGATTTTTGAAGCGGACTCATAGGTGATTTCTGGTTTGGATTGATTTTTGATTTGATTCTCCTTTGTTTTTGGTAGATTTTGTGATTGGAATATCATGGATTGCGATGGATTGTGGTGGTGGTGATTGGGTGATGGTTGGGCTGTGTTGGGTCATGGGTGTATGGGCAGCAAACTTTGAGAGAGAGAGAGAGAGAGAGAGAGAGAGATAAATTATTAAAACATTGTATACAAAGTTATAGTAACCATGTATATTTACATGGTTACTATAGTATCTTTGTATATTTACAAATGTTTAGAAAGACTGATGTTGGTATTTTTTGTGCCATGTTGTGTAAAATTTTGCAATTTTTGCATTTTATGTTGACTGAAGCAATTGCTCAGGGGTGGCAAATTCAACTGAAACCTATTTGCTCACCCAAACCCACCCACTTAAATAAGACCCAAACCCACCCAATTATTAATTGGGTTAAATGGGTATTAAGTATTAACCCAATTAACATAAATGTTTATTGGGTTTTAATTGGAGACCCAATTAGACCCAATTATGATCCAATTATCATTTCTATAAATCACCCAACTCTATAATGGAAAGAAATGAAAAGGATGGAACCATAGTGCCAGTGGCAGCCCCTAGCCCCTTGCATTTTTAAATTAATATGTACATTAGTATAGTTAAGGTTTTCCCCTTTTCCCATCCCTTGTGTCTTGAGTCTATATTATCTCCAAAAAAAAAAAAAAAGTATAGTTAAGGTTTGTAATATATAACATGTGAACATGACATAAATACGATATAAAATTAGTAGATTAGGGTTGAGACTTAATAAGTTCATGTCAATTCAAAAAAAAAAAAAAAAAAATTAGACGTGAAACCCATTTTGACCCGTTAGAGCCAAACATGACATAAATACGATATAAAATTAGTAGATTAGGGTTGAGACTTAATAAGTTCATGTCAATTCAAAAAAAAAAAAAAAAAAATTAGACGTGAAACCCATTTTGACCCGTTAGAGCCGTTTAACTGAGGATCATTTTACTACCCTTTGAAACATTATTTAGTGGTGTGATTTAATAAAAATAAATAAATATTTATTTACATTTACAATTTATAATGTTACAAAATTTATTATGAGATATTATAACTATTAATTTAAAATAGTTGGTACACAAATTTTGTCGCCATTAAATTGTGATTAAATTGATGTTATAACTTATGTGTATTATACGTATAAAATAAGGGAGTTTTACTACTCAAGAGAGGTGCACCGCGCACCTAGCGGCCATGTATAGAGTGGGTATTTTTTAGGAGAAAATTGCTTTTTGCCCCTTTCTGAAAAAAAATCCAGCATTTTGCCATATTTCTCAAACTAATTAGGGAAATGCCCCTCTTTTGAAAATCGAGTTTCTAAAAATCGAGTTAGGCCCTATAGCGGCGTTTTTAGGGACCCTATAGTGACGTTTTAAGGACCTATAGTGACGTTTTGTAACTCGATTTTCATAAAGTTGAGTTACATGCAAATTTTTTTTCTTTTTTTTACCTATAACTCGATTTTATGAAAATCGAGTTATAAAACGTCACTATAGGTCCTTAAAACGTCACTATAGGGTCCCTAAAAACGCCGCTATAGGGCCTAACTCGATTTTCAGAAACTCGATTTTCAAAAGAGGGACATTTCCCTAATTAGTTTGAGAAATAGGGCAAAATGCTGGATTTATTTTCAGAAATGGGCAAAAAGTAATTTTGTCCGTATTTTTTATATATATAGACTTCAATTTTGTGGGCGAAGGGTGTTCTTGTAGTGGAGCCTTTGCTTTATGAAATAGTGCAAATATATGTAACTTACAGTGCATGTAGCTGAGTTGTTTGTCTAGTGATCCAGTTGCACGGGTTAAGATTTACCTTTGATATTCTCCGACGGTCAGAACGAGTGTTGCCATCAGAATTAGTTGCTAGATAATCTAGAGGCATTCACCCCTGATGGGTAACCAATTTAGTGTTATAATTTTTACTCATTTCCTTGCTAATAATTAATAACTAAATTTCAATTGAAATTATAATATTAAAGTTAATTAGACCTACTGAATTTTTTTTTTTTATGACTTATAAAATTAGATTCACCAACTTTTGTATTGTTAAAAATTATACATGATTTTTCTATCTTTTCTTCATAATAATAATAATAATAATACATGATTTTTACTACTAAATAGACTATTTAGATTATTAATAGATTACAAATAATTAATTAATATCTTATAAAACTTAATTTAAGATATTGATGGCATATAAAGTTCATCAATTTTAATATTTATATATTTACCTTCTTATTATCATCAATGGTCATTTGACAGCTTCACAAATATTTTTCCCAAGTTGAGCTCAGTCAAGATGTTCAAACAGCTCAATTGATTTTTACAACCTTAGAGAGAATGCCATGATTATGTTGTTTTCAGGGAGCAAAGATTGAATATGACAATATAAGGGTCGAGATTGCACAACTCGAAAATTTCTTCTTTGAGAAAGAAGTGTAAGAACACTAATCACGATATATAGGTAATTCTTTAAAATTCTTTAATAGAATTGCTTGTGCTTTAATATAGGTAATGGCAAACATAATTGCTAATCGTTTTTGACAAAGAAGATGGGGTATCTCAATCACCAAACCAAAGTTAACCACATCCAATTAAATATATATAATAAACCACAATCGAGGCCACTTAAATATACCCTATTTAACTTATAACCATTTTTCACTTTGGACTGTCTTTATGTATTTCTTGTGTCATAATTGATTGACTATTATATTCATTATATGTGGCATTTGTTTATGCTTTTGTCATGATTTTTATTTTTATTTTTTCCTTTTTCATTTTTTGTGAGCTTACCATTCCTAATCGTTTTGTTGCCCCATGTTTTTTTGAGATACGAAATCCACGTCTAAAGGGAGTAATTGACAATATAGAAGCAAGGCCTCTGTAATTTCGGATGTAAATTTGTTTTCTAAAGTTGTCTTGTCTTGGATACGTAATAGGCTCAATGGATAACTTAATACATTCAATTATAATTATCTGTAAATGGGAGATGCCTGATACACATCATAAATGAACGAAGGAAATGACAATTGACTTGTCTGCCTTTACTCTAAGACTATCCGTTGGATTTAGATAATAATGAGAGCTGAACAGTATTTTTATTCATCTCAATATTATTATTCTTTCTTTGAGTATCAATATAATGATATGGGGGTGAAGGGTGAGGTTGCGAGTTCAAGGAGCATTGGGTTTGTGTAACATATAAATATAAATATATATTCTATTTATTTTACATTCTCTCAACTCTCTCTTTCTAGTTTTAATTTTTTCATCTTGTGTGCCTTTTTTATTTTCCAGTTACTGTTAGTGAAGTTGAAGCACCTTTTGAGCTTTAGAAGAGCATTAGTAGTTCTGTAATCGTTGATAAACAAGGTATGTTTGTGCTTCTTCAACAGTTTGCTTATCATGTTGCATTTCCTACCATGCCCTTGCTTCTATCTGAATTTTGTTGGTTTCTTTTTATATTTTGTTCTAAGAAATATTAGCAAGTCCCATTAAGTTTGATCATGGATTCAAAATCCATTGGGTGCATGAGAGAAATTACCACTAAGGGAAAAAGTGAGAGAGAGAAGAAAAAAAAAATACATAAAGGCATTCACTTCTTTCTGTGTCCTCTCTATTTTTCTATAAAAACAAAATTTAAGGAAATTTCACTACTTCTGCTAAGATGTTTGTACCCTTTGTAGAAGTGTTGTTCCTGACTTTTCCTAATAGCTCTATTCTTCAAAGCTAATCTATTTTGGGAAAAGAATATTTGTGGTCTCATAATATGGTTGTGTGTACATGATGTTTGCTGGAAACTGGCTAATCAAGTACCATGATGTTTGCTGACAATTTTTTGTGGTGTAAAATTCCTTGGGGGATATGCATTTTGTGATGTAAAAATCTTTTGCTGGAAACTTGTTTTGTTTGCTAGCAATTGGTTGGGAATTGTTGAGTGTTGGCAATTGTTTTGGGTAAGAATTACAGATTTAGCATAAAAGAAAAAAAAGAAAAGAAAAAAAAAAACACCTATAGCCGCGTTTCTAAATGCAGCCCAAAGATGGTTTATAGCCGCGTTTTAAAAAACACAGCTACAAGTCTGAGCTTATAGCCATGTTTTTTACAAAACGCAACTATAAGTCTCAGCTTATAGGGGTGGAAAAATGCAGCTATAGAGGGGGGAAACGCAGCTATAGGGATACCTTTAGCTGCGTTAAAAAAAACGTAGCTATAGACCCCACAGGAGGCTATTGTCACACAGTAAAAGCTGCGTTTGTAGCTTGTAGCTGCGTTTTTAGGGTCTATAGTTGCATTTTTGAAACGCAGCTAAAGCCCGTGTGTTTTGTAGTTATGTCTATCTTATTATTCTTATTGTCAAAAGTTTATTGCACATTATATATAATTATTTATTTATGTGATTAAAATAATAAGTGAAGTTCATATAATTTTTTGTGAGTTTATTATATGATTGTGAATTTTAAATTATTTTATTATTTTTAAACCCAGTAGCCAACTATTTTAAGGTAATTTTCATAATAATAATAATAATAATAATAATAATAATAATAATAATAATAATAAAACGAAAACCCATTAGAACATTGGTCATATTGCTCTTAGGTATTTCATCAAACAGTTATATAGCATACTCAAAACCAATTTGATCAAATGAAAATTTCACCACAGCCAACTTTATGCAATCCATAACAAGTCTTGAAACACTTGGATAAGTGTATAGGGTAAAGCCCAAAAATTAAACCAAACCAAAAAAATGCAAAAACTTGCACATAGAGATTGAGATTGGAAAAACAAGAGCAGCAAAAAAGGATAAAAAGAAAAAAAAAAAAAAAAAGCATTCTAGTTGCAAGCTGATGACGGGACAAAGGTCCGACACAAAAGAGAGGTTTTTGTATTGGTTCTAGATTTTGGTTCCATAGTCTCTTGTCTTCCTCTCTCTAAACCTAGCTTCCTCTCTCCTTCCCAATTTAGCTGATTCACCTTGGTAATTTTTGTGTGTGCTTCTCACATGATTTTTTCCATTATTTTTTTTAACACCAAACTAATAGAAGTATTGATTTGGCAAGCGTATAAAGTTAAAGGAGTAAATTGGCCAAAATAATTTTAGATGTGTCTTGACCACTACTTCAAAGTTCAAGGGTTTATGAGCATTTTTTCCTAACTTTTTTTCAAAAGCTTATTTAAACTCAGAACGTCATTAATTAGAAATTTATTAAGAAAAAAAAAATCCCTTTACCAGAAATTTAGATTTTAAACTGACTACCTTTTATAAAATAAATAAAATTTAAATTAACCACGCCCATGATTTATCATTTATCCATTCACGTGTAGTACCACTCCTTGCGGGCTGCCTCTCTTTTCAAAACAAATAAAAAAAAAAAAAAAACATGCGCGCACACACACAAAATAAACAATAAAATTCTTCTAAAAAAAGAATAAACAATAAAATAAACTAGCCTTATCACACGTGCTCTGCACATGTGATGAGTTTTTTTTTTTTTTTTTTTGAATTTAATATAATTTTTAAATTTGAATTGTCTATTGTTAGTAAGGTTACACATGAAGGGATTTAAAAAAAAAAAAAAAAAAAAAAACTCAAAATTAGGATTTTGAAAATGAGAAAACTATTGGTTTTAATGTATGCTAGTTTTTAGAAAAAAAATGTATCAAACATGTGTAGATATATATATATATATATATATTTTGAGAGAGTTTCAACCTATGGAGTCTGCTTTTGATTATGACTTTTTATCATCAAACCAAGATACCAATCGGTTTTTAGTGTAGGTGGAGATTGAATCTCAGATCTTTTATTTAACCATCAAAGACTTTACTAGTTGAGCTAACTAGAATATGCTAAATTTTTGGAAAAAAGTTTCTCTGGTATATATATATATTTTTAATTTTGTNTATCCAAAGATCATTCCTAAACACAACACTTCAAACCAACATTGTACTATGGTCCATCCATTGTGTTTAAAATGTGGGTTGATTATTTTAGTTATCGAAGGAATATGAAAGTTGTAACAGTTTAAATCTCTAATAGTTATCAAGTTGAGTTTGAAAACCACTAGGAGAGTTGTCCTAATTTGTAGGCTATGTTTCAGGTGGGAGTTAAAGGGGTATTAAAAAAGATTAACACTGAATTGAGAGAATTGGAGAACTGAAGAAGAAGTAATTTGATTTGAAAACTAAGGTGAGTGTATTGGAGTGTGGTCCTATTTTGTAGATAGTGTTTTATGTGGAAATAAAGAAGCATTTTTACCAAGTTTTGCCTCTACTTAAACATAAGTTGTAGGGGTATTTTAGAACCCAAAAAAAAAAAAAAAAATCTAACACAAACAGGAGAAGCCCTTAAATAATAGTATAGATAGATAAAATATAAAAAATACATGAAATCTAATTAAATAATTTTTATTCTTTTAAAAATAAAAAATAGGGTCAAAATTGTAATTTAACAAAATTAAAAATATATATATATACCAGAGAAACTTTTTTCCAAAAATTTAGCATATTCTAGTTAGCTCAACTAGTAAAGTCTTTGATGGTTAAATAAAAGATCTGAGATTCAATCTCCACCTACACTAAAAACCGATTGGTATCTTGGTTTGATGATAAAAAGTCATAATCAAAAGCAGACTCCATAGTTGAAACTCTCTCAAAATATATATATATATATATATATCTACACATGTTTGATACATTTTTTTTCTAAAAACTAGCATACATTAAAACCAATAGTTTTCTCATTTTCAAAATCCTAATTTTGAGTTTTTTTTTTTTTTTTTTTTTAAATCCCTTCATGTGTAACCTTACTAACAATAGACAATTCAAAGATGTGGTTTAGTTTTTCAAAAATGTAATTTATTTTTTATTTTTTGGAGTGGGGTTGTTAGGCTAATTTATTTATTTATTAATTAATGTAAATGCTAGTAAAATGGAAGTATTGTGAGTGGTTTTGAAATATGTAGGTCGTAATCTAGATGACCGTTTTGTATTAATATTAATATTTTTTGTATAAAATTGTGTAATTGTTTATCCTATTTTCTTTAACTAGAAGGATATGGAAATAGAAAAACAATTTATTAAAAAACAATGATGCATTTGTCAAGTTGTAGAACCATACTTGGTTTGACAAGAATTTTTTATGATATTTAAACTTTTTTTTCTATATTTAAGTTATTTTGATTGAATGTAGACATATTTGCTTTTTCATTTCTCTTAGTCTTAGATGATTGAGATTTGAGAGATATTTGGATTGATTAATCTAATTGGTCAAGTAATCCTATACTAAAATCAATTTCTTTTAGGTCGGACCAATTAATCCTGCAACTATAAGCAAACTTTGTTACTACTAAGATATGGCCATGTACAAACATTCAAATGTGATTTAGTGAAACGGTTGGGCATTCGATTTTTTCTTTTCTTTTTTCCCAAATAAAAAGAGGGTCTTTGGTGTGGACTCATTAATCTTGTCACATGACGACAATGAGTAATACCATGTGTACCATTTAGACTTGATAGGACTATCATTGTGGATACAACACATTCGTTAAAGTACTACTCTAATCGCTCAACTCTTGGCAAGTATTATGTCAAACGATATGATAACTCCTACCACCAAACCACACTCTATGGTGGTGGGCATTCAACCTCTTGATGTTAATGTCGTCAATTCTGGATGTTATGGAGGGATCATGCATAGTATTGATGATGTTTATAATGGATGTTGATATAGTGCATGGTGCTAAGATGGTGAGTTAGTGATAATTTGTAGTATGTTACTCAAATTAATTCTTGGACCTTTCTTTTTCATTTGAAATTTCAAATATAAAACCTTTTTTTTATAGAAGGTTAGAAAAATAAAAATAAAATACATCTTAAATTTTATAAGATTCTTCCGTATGCTTAGAGGCTCTTCTAATTTTTTTTAAAGGTTAACACTTTCTATTTATCTTAATTCAAGGTTGTTGCATTTTTCAATTGCAAAAATACCTAGAGGTGTGATTGAAAAATATTGTAACTCCGAATTATGATGGATGAAAATTATTAACTTTTATCCTTTGTTTGGGAGCCCATAAAGGAATAGAATGAAACAAGTAAATTGTAGATGAACACTAACCTAATTTTCCTTTATTATAATTTGAGATTACTACATTTTTTAATCACAAAAAAAATTTAAGAATGTGATGAGTATTGATGATGTTAAAAAATCACCAATGGATTACACATCGCCCATACGCTCCAGAAATCACCTATGCAATAAGGAAGAGAAAAAGAACCTACTGAGAGCATCGGTGTGGTGCCAGCCAAATGCCCTCCAAAGGTTAAGTTAGATCCTTTTTACAACTCCAGAGTGTTAGAGAGGTTTAATTACGCGTACCTTGATTTGTGAGAGTATTGGGGTTTCTATAGTAGTCGAAAGTTTCACTCTTTTACTTGGAGTCGAAGTCCTTTCCTTGTAAAAATCATCTTTAAGAGCCCAAAACGTGGTGGACAAGTCTTCTCCTTATAGGGAAGATCTTCACCAATATACGTAAATTCTAGAATCCACTTTGCACTAGGATTCTGTCTAAGGCTTTTTGAGAATGGGCCACAAGTATTCCCATTAAGAGGTTCAGCAGGCCCATGGACGATTAGCCCATTCCTCTGTCATCCATTCATTCCGAGTCCATCCACGACAGGCCTTGCACATAACAGGCTTGTCTCTTTTTCAACCCACGAACCATAATTAGCTCGTCCTGTCACACTAGGTATCGTAGCCTATATTTTTTCCCTTTCAGTTGCCCCCTCACCCGATGGGTCCGTCATGACAAAGCGGACGGACCCGTGGGGTGACGGTTTTAAAACCTCGATCATGTGACTATGATACCTAGCACCGTGAACTTATCTCCGTACACTGACAGGTTAGAAGTAACACATTTATGATCCGTGCCAAGTGTCACCCCTTCAATGGTCGTTGTTTTGGAACGAGGTGTCGCTTCGTCTTCCGTGCACATCCTCTATAAATATCGACCCTTTCGCCCCTCATTTTTCCACTTTTTACTAGAAAAAATTGTCTGAGCGAGTCCGTCATACCTGTCAGAGAATACTTCGTTCACTCTTATACCCGTCGTCTGCAACACCTTGCTCATTCTGAATTTTTGGTAAGCAATCCTCTATCCGACCTCTTTTAATTTTTATTTACTTTTTAATGCTGTCTTTTTAGACTTTATGCCCCTATCGCTCTTTCCAAACCCGTCAGAGTCTTAGGTTTTGTCATTACATGTAGGCCATGTCTAGTGCGTCAAGTAACCAGTCGGTCGTTTGTGACGGGGCGGACTACGAAGAGGTATACTCATCAGGTCCCAAACACCAAGACGCTCTGAGTGAGGAGAGTAGTCCATCTTCATCCTCCTTGTCCTCAACAAATGAGGGCATGGAGATGATTGAAATAGAGGAGGGTTCAACTGACGATGAAGAGCCGATAGTTAGATCCGCCGTGGGAGCTGACTTAGAGAGTTCATCATGCTTCCAGAGTGGACGGTGCACGCCTTTACATCCACCATTAAAGAACCTCACTTTAATACCCTTAGGGCCCGTTACCAAATCCCAGATCACATCCCATTCCGTCTGCCCTATATGTCAGAAAAATGCTATTATAAAGGAGTGGACGGTGTAGGGGTGTATAAATAGATGCTCAAGGCCGGCCTAAGATTCCCTCTAAATTCACTTCATTGTGAACTCCTTAAATACCTAGGTATATTTGTCAGCCGGGTATCTCCTAACGCTTAGAGGGTCTTTATAGCAATGGAGGTTCTGTACGGAGCTATGTCGGACGGTAGGAGAAGGCTTACGATAAGGGAGTTCCTTCACTGCTATCGTCTAGACGAGATAGATAAATCAAGGGGCATGTATAGCTTCGTCCCTCGGAGCCCCGTCCTAAAAGTTATATATGATACCCAGACTCGAATAGAGACTGGAAGAGCCGTTATTTCTTCATCGAAGGAGACGGTTGGATGTGTCATCCAGGGGAAACGGATTACATGCCCGTCAACATAGTTTGGGGCATTTTAAACCCATCTGGTATGGCCTGTCGTGTAGAAACGATTAAGTTTAGTTTATTTAATATTTATTGCGTTTTTTAATGTCCGTCTTGTTTGGCACAGTTTGACAGCGTCCATAAATCACTCTTGAGGAATTCAGCTTCCTTGAGAAAATTTTTGCAAAGACAAAACCCAAGGAATGGACCTGGGCTAAGCTCGTCAGTCTCAACACCATTCACTGGTATTGCGATGGGCCCGAGCCAACCCCAGTGGCACTTAAGTACGAGAAGCGCACCCGTCAACGTAAGTCCGTCGCCTCTCCTTTATCTTTTTTTTTTTTAAACCGTCTACCTCTTTCAGAGATGGAGGATGCTAAAAGGTGAGCAACTATCAGACTTCAAGCTGTAAAAAACAAAAAGGCTGGAACGGACCCTATGGGGACGGGCTCTAGCAAACAAACTCTTAATAGGAAATTGCCCGTGAAGGGTGACCATGCACCTAAACAGCCCAAAGTTTCCCTGGAGCCCGTCGTTGGCTTGATGGCTGGGGGGAATAAAATGGTCACCCCGGTCAAGCATGGGGCTGGTAAGGGCCTAATGATGGGTTTGTCCGGTAGCCAGAAGAAGCCCCCCGTCCTACTCCGTGAGGACTCCAAGTATGCTCTTGAGAGGCTGTCGTCCATCATTACTACTGACGACTACGAGGACCTGGGGAACCACTTGACAGAGGCGATGGGAGAGACGGGCCTCTTCAACATTGCACAAGTAACTCATCCGTCGTCATATGGTCCGTCCTTTCACCCTTTTTCTTTCTGCCTTTGATATCTTACTTATGTTTTTTGTTGTCTTTCAAGCCATGATCATGATGAAGGGCATGATGGGACGATGTCTCAACCATGAGACGACCATTGGCCGCGTTCGTAAGAAAGCCAAGGTGCTGAAGGACGAGCTGCTTGAGCTTAAGGCCTGGAAGATCATCCAGGAGCAGAAATTTAAGATGGCTGAGACGGCTCGGGACGAATGTATCAAGCTGACGGACTGTCTGAAGAAGGCTTTGGAGGAGAAAGACAATGAGGTCCGTCAGGTGAAGGAGGTCACGATACGCGAGTATCGTGACTTCGACGCCCTGATCGCGGAACTGAGTCTTGTATATAACGATGGTTTTGACGATGCCATTCGTCAGGTGAAGACTTTGCACCCGGGGGTGGACCTGTCCGTTGTCCCTATCACTGCATCTGAGCCATCATTTGTTCAACCCGTTCAGTCAGAAGATACAGACGCTCTCTTTGACGAGAACCTTCCTGTCTGTGAAACTCCCGCAGACCAGACCGTCACTGAAAGCCAAGCTAAGGATGCTCAGGACCGTCCTGTTGAAGAGAGAGAGACTCCAGTGGAAGATTTGTAATAACTTAGTTTCTTTTTTTTTTTTTTTTTTTTTTTTTTATTTAATGTTATTAGATGGACTCCGTTCAGTTTATGTGCTTCGTCCATTCTCTTTTTATTTTATGGGGACGATCCGTCCAGTCTTGCGGACTCAACTTTTTATCCGTCCATTCTTCGTTCATTTAAGGGTTGTCATCCTATAGGATGATTCGTCTATTCTTTGGACTTTAGAATTACCACACGTTTAGGATGGTCCGTTCAGTACGTGGATTTAGCTTTTTGTCTTCTCCCTTGGATTTTAAGAGTTATCATCATTTCGGGAAGATCCGTCAAGTCTTGTGGACTTTGTTTCCTATCCGTCCGTTGTTTGTACTTTAAGAGTTACCATCCTTTTAGGATGATCCGTCCATTCTTAGGACTTTAGGTGCTATCATCCTTTCGGGATGATCCGTCCATTCTTTGGACTTAAAGTGTTATCATCCATTCAGGATGACCCGTCTAGCTTGTGGTTTGGACTTAATGTGTTATCATCCTTTTAGGATGGTCCGTCCAGCTTGTGGACGTTGTTTCTTGTCCATCTGTTATCTGGACTTTAAGAGTTATCATCCTTTTAGGATGATCCATCCATTCTTTGGACTTAAAGTGTTATCATCCGTTCAGGATGACCCGTCCAGCTTGTGGTCTGGACTTAAAGTGTTATCATTCTTTTAGGATGATCCGTCCAGCTTATGGATGTTGTTTCTTGTCCGTCCGTTATCTGGACTTTAAGAGTTATCATCCATTTAGGATGATCCGTCCAGCTTGTGGACGTTGTTTCTTGTCCGTCCGTTATCTGGACTTTAAGTGTTATTATCCTTTTAGGATAATCCGTCTAGCTTGTGGACTTAATTTTTCTCCGTCCATAGTTAACAAACATAGTCAAGTCTAAATATTCCTCTTATTAATTAAACGAAAACCATATGTTTGTAATAAGTCAAAAATGCCTACCCCTTTGGGCTAAAAAAAAGGTACTTATAGAAAGAACTGATTGAAATAAAAACGAGGAAAATGAAAAACTGGGAAAATGGGGAATGCTGATGTTCTTCATATCTTCAAACTGTCTCTACTGGTAGTATTTTCGAAGGTGCTCCATGTTCCATGGGTGCTGTAGCTTCCGTTCGTCCATGGTTTCGAGGTGGTAGGTCCCCTTCCTCTGCCATGACGAGATCTTGTAGGGTCTTTACCAGTTAGGGCCAAGTTTTCCTTGTGAAGGATCTTTAGCTGCTCCCATCACCTTTCGTAGCACAAGGTCTCCGATCTGAAAATCTTTGTGTCTGACATTGGAGTTGTAGTATTTTGCCATGAGGTTTTGGTATCGAGCCAACCTCTGCTTTGCTGTAGCCCGGACTTCGTCGACTAGGTCTAGCTGTAGCCACAAAGCCTCTTCATTCTTATCGTTGTTGTAGCTTTCCACCCGATAGCTCGTAAGCCCTATCTCTGCTGGAATGACAGCCTCGCTTTCGTATGCTAGTCTGAATGGTGTTTCTCTAGTGGGCGTTCTTGCCGTAGTACGATATGCCCATAAGACACTTGGTAGCTCGTCAGGCCAGATGCCTTTTGCCCCATCGAGCTGGGTCTTGATGATTTTGAGCAAGGACCGGTTTGTGACTTTGACTTGCCCATTGGCCTGTGGGTGTGCAGGTGACGAGTAGTGATTTCTCATGCCTAGTTCCGAGCAGAAATCTTGGAACGCCTTGTTGTCGAACTGTTTTCCGTTATCGGAGATGAGTACCCTTGGTATCCCGAACCTGCATATGATATTTCTCTATACAAAACTTCTGATGTTCCTCTCTGTGATAGTTGCTAGGGCTTCTGCCTCCACCCACTTAGTGAAATAGTCGATCCCTACTACTAGAAATTTCAGCTGTCGTGTAGCTGTCGGGAAAGGGCCCATAATGTCTAGTCCCCATTGGGCGAATGGCCAGGGAACCGTCATGGGTGTTAGCTCCTCGTTTGGTTGCCTGATTAGGTTGATGAACCTTTGACATTTGTCGCAAGTCTTAATGTAGGCCTATGCGTCCTTCTGCGTTGTAGGCCAATAGTACCCTGCTCGGATCAACTTGTGTACTAAGGAACGTGCCCCCGAATGGTTTCCGCAGATACCCTTGTGGACTTCTCTCATTACGTAGTCTACTTCTTCGTGGCCTAAACACCTTAGGTATGGTCGTGAGAATCCTCTTTTGTATAAGACATCATTGATCATTACAAATCGAGAGGCTCGGACTTTCAGTTTTCTTTGGTCGTTGGGAAGTCTAGCCGAATCATACATTTGATTTTCTCTCCATCAGGGGTTTGAATTAACACTCCGGCTCTTCCAGCTTGCTTGTTTGAAGATCCGTCCGTGTGGATGTTTCATTGTCTGAGGGCATGTGCCTCCTTGTGCTCCGTTTGGGTGTACTCGGCAATGAAGTCTGCCATTGCTTGTCCTTTTATTGTAGTTTGCGATCGATAATATATGTCAAACTCACTCAGCTCTATCGCCCACAGAGCCATTCGTCCGGCAGCTTCAAGGCTGCTCATTACTCTTTTTAGGGGTTGATCCGTTAAGACAATGATAGTGTGGGCCTGGAAGTACAGTTTGAGCTTTTGAGCTGCGGTTACTAGTGCGAAGGCGAGCTTCTCCATCTGGGGGTACCTTTCTTCAGCCCTCCGGAATCCCCAGCTTATGAAATAGACGGGTTGCTAAGTTCCTTCCTCTTCTCTTACTAAGGCCGCGCTCACCGCTACCTGCGAAACTGCTAGGTACAAATAGAGGTCTTCTCCTGGCTTGGACGGGCTGTGCAATGGTGGAGAGGCGAGGTATTTCTTCAGGTCTTCAAATTTCTTCTGACACTCATCGTCCACTCAAATGATTTCCTTAGGATGCAGAAGAACGGTAGACATTTGTCCGTCGCTTTGGAGACGAACCTATTCAAGGCCGCAACTTTGCCGTTCAAGCTTTGCACGTCCTTTATTGTCCTTGGCGGTTCTAGCTTCATGATAGCCCGTATCTTTTCTGAGTTGACCTCTATTCCCCTTTGGGATACCATAAACCCCAAGAATTTTCCTGGCGTTACTTTAAATACGCATTTGCTTGGATTTAGCTTCATGTTGTATGACCGTAGGGTATCGAATGTCTCCTGGAAGTCGCTCAGGTGATCATTTTCGTGCAGGCTCTTGACCAGCATGTTGTTAACATAGACCTGTACGTTCCTCCTAATTTGGTGCGCGAACATTTTGTTCATTAATCTTTGGTACGTTGTCCCCGCGTTCTTGAGTCCGAATGGCATCACCTTATAGCAAAAAAGTCCTTGGCTGGTGACGAAGGTCGTTTTCTCTTGGTCAGCTTCCTTCATCTTGATCTGATTATAGCCTGAAAAGGCATCCATAAAACTTAGGAGCTGGTGTCTAGCCGTAGAGTTGACCAATGCATCTATCTGCGGGAGGGGGTAATTGTCCTTCGGGCATGCCTTGTTAAGGTTCGTGAAGTCGACACACATTCGCCACTTCCCGCTAGCCTTTTTGACCATGATTACGTTTGCCAACCATTCTGGGTAATATACTTCCTGAATGAAATCCGCCTCAAGTAGTTTTCTGACCTCTTTTGCTATCGCTCGGTCTTGTTCCTGAGCGAACACTTGCTTTTTCTGCGGGACGGGTGGGGTTGGGGGGTTCACGTTGAGCTTGTGTACCATGACAGAGGGATCGATCCCGGGCATGTCCTTGTGGCTCCATGCGAATAGATCTTGGTTCCTTCTAAGGAATGCTGTGAGGGCCTGACGCACTGGTTGGCGGGCCAATGTCCCTATCCTAGTCGTTCGCTCAGGTTTTGACTCATCGAGTATTATCTCCTCCAGCTCTTCAACAGGTTTCACGACTGTCTGCTCTTTTTCTATGCACATTGTCTGATGGTGATCTTCCATTTCTAGCATGGCAATGTAGCATTCCCGATCGGCCACCTAGTTTCCTCGCAACTCCCCAATCCTATGGTCCGTAGGGAACTTGATCATTAGGTGGTACATCGATGTTGCTGCTTTCCACGAGTTAAGTGTGGGTCGTCCGAGAATACCATTGTAAGAGGACGAGCAGTCCACCACAAGGAATATTACATCCCTAGTGAGTTCTTGTGGGTAATCGCCCACCGTTACTGAGAGTGTGATTGAGCCTATTGGGAATACCTTTATTCCTCCAAAACCGACAAGAAGAGCACTCGTTGGTATCAATCGCGCTCTGTCGATCCCCATTTGCTGGAATGCTGGATAGTATAGAATGTTTGCCAAGCTGCCGTTGTTGATTAATACTCAGTGAACATTATAGTCCCCCACATGTACGCTGACAACTAGTGCGTCGTCGTGTGGATGGTGGAGTCTCCTTGCATCTTCCTTAGAGAATCCAATGATAGGGCTTTCTGTCCGTGCTGTATTAGGCGCAGAGCCTGTTAGTTGGACGTTTTGGACCATTCTGAGGTACGTCTTTCAAGCTTTTTTGGAGGAACCAGTAGTCACAGTTCCTCCCACAATCATTCTTATGTCTCTGATGGGGGGTCTAGGATGCTCATTATCCGGTAGGGGGACCGGCTCTTAGCGATTAGGATCCACTCTCTCTTTGTTGATGAATTTCTGCAACTTCCCTTGTCTAATGAGGGCCTCAATCTGTTGCTTCAAGTCATAGCAATCGGCCGTGTCATGACCGTGATCTCGGTGGAAACGACAGTACTTGTCTCGAGGCTGTTTGCTTGGGTCGCTTTTTAGTTTCCCTAGGAACGTCAGTGCCCCCTTCCTCGTCTTTGATTTGCATCAAAACTTGGTCAATCGGGGTGTTTAGAGGTGTGAAGCTCATAAACCTCCCTCCCGAGGGTTTAGGGCGCCTTTCGTCCCTTCTGTCTCTTGTCCTTGGTCTCTTTTGCCCTTGATCCTACCGTACGTCCGCTTGCCGCTCTCTCTTCCTGGGTTTTTCCTCCTAGGCTAGTAGCACATCTTCTGCGTTCATTTACTTAGTGGCCCTGTAGAGTACCTTTGACATGGTTTTAGGGTCGTTTTTGTATAATGAGAACAAAAACTTGCCCTTCCGCAACCCGTTTGTGAAGGCCGCCACCAGTATTTTGCCGTCGACTTCATTGATCGAAAGTGCTTCCTTATTGAAGCGGGTTATGTAGGATCTTAACGTCTTGTCCTCTCTCTGCCTGATGCTCATTAAGCATGCCGTGGATTTCTTGTACCTGTGTCCCTCTATAAAGTGTGAGGTGAACTGAACGCTTAACTCTTTAAAAGTGCTGATGGAGTTCAACGTCAGCCGATTGAACCATATTCTCGCGGGACCCTTCAGTGTTGTGGGGAAAGCCCTACACATGATTTCGTCCGGTACCCCTTGTAGATGCATCAAGGTCTTGAATGTCTCTAGGTGATCTAGGGGATCCTTGACTCCGTTGTAACTCTCTATTTGTGGCATCCGGAACTTGTGCGGTAGGGGAAAAGAATTGACGGGGGCGGTGAATGGAGAGTCGATCCAGTTCACTAGGTCATCGAGATCGCTGGACACTCGTCCTTTAAGGGCATTCATCATGACCTCCATCTGTTCCTTCATTGCCTGCATCTCTGCGAAGATAGGCAGATGAGTCACGTCCATGAGGGATGGGAGGCTCGCGTTTTGTCGTTCTGGCATGCTTGGGGCGTTACTCCCTTCAGGCCCTTCTTGGTCTCTTTGCATGGCGTTGATACCTTCCTGATCCTCCCTCTGGTTGTTGGGTGCTGTGTTCCTCTGATACAACTGTTCTTCTAGGTCATGATTTTGTTTGGTGAGGCGCTCCACGGCCGCGGTGAGAGTTCGAACCTCTCTCTTGAGTGCGGTTGTGGGTGGTTCCTCTCCTTGGATGTTGTTGGTGGTTGCCATCAAGTGAGTGAGCACCATGCAACCCTTCTGTCTCAGGGATGAAGCAACGTCTGATCACTTTAAGTCTTACTTTCCCACAAACAGCGCCAACTGATGATGTTAAAAAATCACCAATGGATTACATGTCGCCCATACGCTCCAGAAATCACCTATGCAATAAGGAAGAGAAAAAGAACCTACTGAAAGCACCGGTGTGGTGCCGGCCAAATGCCCTCCGAAGGTTAAGTTAGATCCTTTTTACAACTCCAGAGTGCTAGAGAGGTTTAATTACGCGTACCTTGATTTGTAAGGGTATTTGGGCTTTTATAGTAGTCGAAAGTTTCACTCTTTTACTTGGAGTCGAAGTCCTTTCCTTGTAGAAATCATTTTTAAGAGCTCAAAACGTGGTGGACAAGTCTTCTCCTTATAGAGAAGATCTTCACCAATATACGTAAATTCTAGAATCCACTTTGCACTAGAATTCTGTCTAAAGCTTTCTGGGAATGGGCCACAAGTATTCCCATTAAGAGGTTCAGCAGGCCCATGGACGATCAGCCCGTTCCTCTGTCATCCGTTCATTCTGAGTCCGTCCACGACAGGCTTTGCACATAACAGACTCGTCTCTTTTTCAGCCCACAAACTATAATTAGCCCGTCCTATCACACTAGGTATCGTAGCCTATATTTTTTTCTTTTAAAGTATTATACATTTGTAAGTAAAATAATTTTTTATCGCATTTTAAAATTTTTTTTATAATTAAAAAATATAATAATCTCGAATTTTAATGAATGAAAATTATTAACATAATTAATTCTCTGAAAGTTATACGTACATATAAAATAAAAAAAATTAAAAAATAGCGAGAAGAAAGTCGGAAAGTCGAGGGTAAAACGAACTCCGAACATCGTGTTTGAGATTACTCTCATCTCATCATTTGTGTTTTGAAACCTCACCTCTCTTAAAAGTTGAAACGAAAACCCACCTCCCAATTTTGCGGTCTTGTTCCTTTATTTCTCTCTGGACATGATTTTTAGTTTTAACTGCTAAAAGGTTCCATTCAATTCGTATTTCTTAGGGCCAAGCCTGAGAGGCCAACAAAAGCGACGATCTTACATGAGGTAATTCTCTCTCTCTCTCTCTCTCTCTCTCTGTAAATGAATTCCAATTTTATAGTTATAAAAAGTAAAAACTTCAAATCAATTTCAATTCTATATAATTCTCTTTCACCCCAAACAGAATTGAGACTCTTTGATGGCCGAATCGAAGACAAAATCCCAGAAACTGTCCCCCAAAAAGGACACATTGGTCGATAGGATCAGCGATTTACCAGAATCTCTTATTTGCCACATCCTTTCATTTCTTCCAATCCAAGAGGCAGTAGCCACAAGCATTTTGTCAAGCAGATGGCAACACCTTTGGACTCTCGTCTCGAGACTCGACCTCGACAGTGGAACAATCGGCGATTCATTGTCATGCGGGCAATCGCCTAATCAAGGTCACTGCAAACCCTTCAGCTTTGGGCACATTGTGTCCACACTCTTGACTCTACACAGAGCACCTTACCTTCGAACTTTTCGTCTCAAATTCTTCTTGTGTCGTAACTGTTCTCGTCTTGATAAATGGATTGGCAATGTCGTTGAGCGTAAATTGGAAGAACTTGATCTCCAGATTTATGGTGATGATTCCATTTGGAAATTGCCTCAGAGCATTTTCTCTTGCAAGACATTAGTAGTTTTGAATTTAAATGGCACAATTGTGCTTGATCCTCCTCCATCATTTCAATTCCCAAGCCTAAAGATACTCTGTCTGATACATATTGTTTATAGACCTGACTCTGTTTTTAGGCTCCTCTCTGGCTGCCCGGTTCTCGAAGATTTGTCATTTCAAAGAGAAGATTTGGAGGGTGTGTTCAAACATAAAATATGTGCTTCTACTTTGAAACGTTTAAGTTTAACTTTTGGCCAATCAGAATCCAATGGATCTTATTTTGGTTCTCTTGATTACAAACTTGAGATAAACGCCCCAGCTCTGGAGTACTTTAAGTTTGAAGGTCATCTGCGTGACATCGTTTTCCTTCACAAACTAGACAGCTTAGTTCAGGCTGATGTTTATATTTGTAGTTTTGAGGCTCGTACATTTTGGGTAGATTGGGAAGATGATAGACATCAGGATGAATGTTGTGCAGATAGGGTATTCAACTTTCTTGCCGCACTCTATAACGTCAAACTCCTGTCATTTTCCTCTAGTAGCTTAAAGGTGAGGTCCTTTTATTAGAATGTTTTATTCTTGTTCAAATTGCACTTACTCCTTCAACAATTGTGGGATGGAAAAAGTGAGGTTGTAAATTAAAGTTTTAATAGCAATATTAGAAAAAGGAAAAAAAAAAAAAAAATGGTAGGACAGTAGCTGGTTAAAGACAGTTACTAGCACAAGCTTTGACTTTGTTGTGATTATACTCTTGTCATGCAGTGTCTCAGCTATGGTTCTGCTTGCCTTTCCCAGTTCCAAAATTTGGTCCAATTGGACTTCAAAGTTAATGCTTGGACATGGCACATGCTACAAGCCTTGCTTCAAAATGCTCCTAATCTAGAAGTTCTTTATGTTACTCATAAGGTTAGTTTAATTAATGTGTTGTATTTTTAGTTGATCTTCCCTAAAATTAACACTTATGATTTTTTGTGTCTTTTGTCATCAGAGTCATGGTTACCTTAAACACAATGTATGCTGGAAGGAGCCACTAGATGATCCTAATAATTTGACATCTTGCCTTACTAGTTTCTGCTATAAAGGATTTGGTTTTGAACATGAACTGGAATTTGTAAAATATATTCTAAAGGAGGCAAGAGTGTTGAAGAAAGCAACAATTCATGTTCGTGGTCATGATAGAAAGTTAAAGGGAAGCATTGTCAAGAAAATATCTAGGTTCCCAAGGTGCTCAATGACATGTCTTCTTACAGTCAATTGAGGTATATTTGTTTAACTGCTAC